>NC_081861.1:123510746-123733246 GCF_963259705.1 Myotis daubentonii | reverse complement strand
TGGGGACAGGATATTTTTTGGTAATTAGTATACAACCCTAAGGAATCCACATGTAGGATGGAGCAGAGTCAATAATCTATAAATACATGTTCCTCAAATGTGACTCCCAGGACATGTAGATTCCCATTGCTCGTGTATTAAGATGAATGACTTCCGGTGCTACTGCAGCCCATTACAGTATATTTTGCTGATGCACTTATATGTAGGAAGAGCATTTCCTTCCCTAGCTCTACCAAGTTTGGTTTTTTGTGCTGGTTGAGACAGTGACAGCCATGGCCAGTGGCATCTCCAAGGACCAGGCTGGGATGGCTGCAGATCTTCTTGGCCTCTTGGGATTTTTTAACAGTTGTCCTCAGGCATCTGACCTGCACTGCCGATGTCCGTGGCCTCTTTACAACTCCCCACACCAGAGCAGGGAGAAGGCATAGGGTTTGACTGGCCACATTAACTGGTTTCCACCATTTAACACCAGTATTTTCCTGTGAGTTTTAAAATAGTTGCTGGAGCCCTAGCCGGTTTGGCTCAGTGGATAGAGCATCGGCCTGCAGACTGAAAGGTCCCAGGTTCGATTCCGGTCAAGGGCATGTACCTGGGCTGCGGGCACATCCCCAGTAGGAGGTGTGCAGGAGGCAGCTGATCAATGTTTCTCTCTCATCGATGTTTCTAACTCTCTATCCCTCTCCCTTCCTCTCTGTAAAAAATCAATAAAATATATTTTTTTTAAATCAATAAAATATATTAAAAAGAAATAGTTGCTGGAGCATCAAAGGAAACAGGGTGATGGTTTCAAGGTGAAGCCTGACATGGGTGGCCTATGGGCCTAAAGCGGGGGAGAGAAAACCATGAAGAAGGGGTGAGCCCTTTCCCCCTTGGCTCCCAGCCCCAAGGCCTGCAACAACAAATACAATTGTTTCCTAGATCTTCCCTACGTTATTGATTCAGTTCTCATTGGGAAGCAAGTGAGAGTTTTTATCTGCATCGCAAAGTGGCATGGAATGGTGCCTTGGCCATATTGATGGCTGTGGCATACACTGGTGATCGCAGTTGTTTTTTGCAAAGAAGAGCACCAAGTGACGCTGGTTGTCATTCTAACTCTGCTGCGTGGCAGCGTAAATAGTCCCCTTTCTAACCAACCTGGTGGGAAAAGTCAATATCCCATCAGCAGAGGAGGTAAACACATCAGGAGCCGTGCCCTCTCTCTTCCTGCCCTGCTCCGCATCACCGCAGCTCTTTCACTGTGCTGTCCCCGCGGCACATGCGCTGTGTCAGTCACAGGAAGAGGTGCCTGCCCAGGCTCTGGCCTGCAGAGCAGCTGCCCTGGCTGGGGCCTTTGTTGCCTCTTCCCAGACTCCCAATAATTAGAACTTTCAAAGTGTCTTTCTACGGTTAAAGATGAGCCCCTTCTTTTTCTCTTCTTGCTGTTTTGTATGTTTTTTCTCACCGCCTTGGAACATTTCAATCCCTTCTGGTAAACTTGTTGTTGTTGTTGTTGTTTGAAATGCAGTTGATGTGATTTAGGAAAGGTTGTGGAGAACAAATGTGAATGTGTAGCTAAGGAACAACAATCTTGAGAATGAGTTTTCATTTTCTGGGTCTTTTGTAGACACCAGTGTTGCCCTGCTGTTCAGTGGGGTTTGTCTTTCTGTGATTGCCATGCTTTCCTTCCCGATGCTTTCCTATTCCCAGCACTGGGCACCGTGGCCCCAGCTGGCCTCTGAGGGCTGCCCAGCTCTCTGGGAGCTCTGGCTACCTGGGTTGCATGTCTCCATCCAGATTAGCAGCTGTGTGACCTTAGGCAAGTGACTTGACCTCCCAGTTTCCTCAGCCAGAAAAGGGGGATTTTTTAAAGGGGCCTCTCCAAACACCTCACAGGGTTCCCAGATAGCTTTAAACAAAACTTGTGTCATTTAAACTATCCTGGGCAGGGTTGACTGCCCCAGGATCACCTTTGTCCCCGAAAGATCAGAGCTGGGTGTCACAGCCCTGTTGCTTGTTGAAAAGAACCAGTGGGGAGGCTCTGAGGAGGGAAAAAGAGGTTCTTCCTTCTGCCTGGTCGCGCCCTTCTCCAAACAGGGAGGCCAGGGGTGTGTGGGGAGAAGGAGTAGAGAGCAGAGGAGGGGCGGCTGCGGATCCGAGGTTTACAGGCACACACTGTGGACAGAGAGGAAAACAATCTTGCCAATGGACAGGTGCTCTCCAGCAGCCTGCCTGCTTCTCATCTCTGTCTGCAGAGGAGGGACTGGGAGAAGCCAGCTAGGCCCAGCTGATGCGGGGAGTTGGCACTGGGAGACCCAGGCTTCCTTGGAGACAAAGTGTTTCCTGCCGCATCCATACTTTGCATGCAATTGTATGCATATGCTCAACAGCGCCGCGAAAGTGGCATCTGCAAGTGGCGTTCACCTTGCCTGCTGCACATGGGCACACACCTGCATTCCCATCAGTGCAGGGTGGCTGTGTCCCTACCCCCCCATGTGCTGCGTCAGCGGGGTGCTGAGCAGTGGTGTGCAGGGAAAGGAAGAATGGCTTCCACAGAGGAATCGCGGGGGCTTGGCACCCCCTGCCTGGGACTGGGCCAAGGGTAGACCAGCCACAGGACCATGAAGATATCTGAGCCATCGACCTGCAAATACAATCTGCACCCCCTTCTCTAGTGCATGAGGATTACTGAGTGGTCTTTAAAGAAGCTCCCTCTGGCCCTTGCTGGTTTTGCTCAGTGGATAGAGCGTAGGCCTGCGGACTGAAGGGTCCTGGGTTTGATTCTGGTCAAGGGCACATGCGCGGATTGCAAGCTCGATCCCCACTGTGGGGTGTGCAGGAGGGAGCCGATCAATGATTCTCTCTCATCATTGGTGTTTCTATCTCTCTGTCCCTCTCCCTTCCTCTCTGAAATCAATAAAAATATTTTAAAAAAAAAGCTCCCTCTGGATATAAAGTAAGCACAGGGAGTAGAGTCAGTAGATGGGTACTAGACCTATGGGGGGGGGTCACTTCAGAAGGTATACAAATGTCTAATCGCTGTGTTATACACCTGAAACTAATATTATATTGTAGGTAAACTCTAATGGAAAAATAAAAGCTCTCTCTGAGACTTGTAATCCTTTTATTTTTATTTCTTTTCAGAGAAAATGAAGAAGCAGTATATTAACAATGAAGTTCGTAAGAACTACAGAAATCTCAAGAACATAACAGAGCAGTTCTTGTCCCAAAGTGGCTACACCGAAGTGAACCTCAGCAAGCTCTTTGTGGACTGTGCTGTGAGGTCCTGAGGGCACTCCAGAAGTGGCCATGGCGGGAGTGGTTGAATGAAGAACCAAAGCCACTTCCTGGCACCTCCATCACCTCCCTGGGGTCCTAACCGTTTCTCTGCTTCACTTTTCCACGTGGACTGCATCTCATGTTCACGTGCATGTGGCTCGGGAAGGGGGTCATTAAAGAAACTGAAAGAATATTTCCTCTACCAAGCATCAGGGAAAATGCAAACAGCCTTCCTCTTGCAAAAAATGTACCACATACTATTGAAGAGCTAGCTGCTTTGGATTCGGATTCAGGACTGAATTTTGAGGGAAGGGGTCAGTGAGAGAAGAGAAATTAATTGAGAGTGACCCCAAGCTGTGCCCCCAGGGCTTCAGCAGAGGTGCCCCCAGAAAGAGAGCTTTAGGGAGGCTGGTAGGAGCACTAACATTTTGCCTTTTCACATGCCAATTAAACCCAGGCTCAATCCAAGCGCTTCCCAGCCGCTGGCTGCAGGAGTGGCTGTCCTTTTCAGCCTTGTCTTTTATATACTAGTCGAAGGGGGGCGATTGAGAAGCCCTGCACTCACTAAATAGATTAAACAGAGCTTACTTGTTTATTGAACTGCTCCAAAGTCCAACACACACACACGCACATGCACACTGGGCAGGTGTTTTACGCTCACATTCCTGCTTTCCGTCTTAAGTAGAAAATCCAAGTAAAGGTTTATGCAGTGGGAAAGCACATTTAAAATACTTTGGTATCCCATAACATTTCATTAAAAATGTGTCGAGTTTGGGGCGAGGATCCTTGTGTGATATTCAGAGGGTTGGGTAATTGCCTCTGGTGCTATTTTTCTCATTTGTTCTTTGCCAGAAGCTAAACGTACTTCGATATAGCAGTCTTTCCTTACATTATTGATAAGTTTATACTAACAAAATATATTTCCCCTGTACAACTGTGCTTTATTTTTAAAACTATTTTCCTATGTGGTGGTTGTTTTTTTTTTTTTTTAATAAATACGTTGTGCTTTATTTTTTCACTTAAGAATAAAGTTTTCTGAGGGAAACCAGTTGCAGTGAATCCTTATCAGGAACAAAACGTTGACTAGAGGGGGCAGTAAGGAATAAGGGGTCCCCTTCCCAAACCTCAGCCTGGTTAGCATCAGCTCAGAGAAGCTCCATGTGATATATGTCCTAAAGTCCTGAGTGACGTTCGGGAGAATTTCTCTGGACTTCGGGTCCTTTAAGAGATGAAGTATGGTTTCTCATGCCCTTTGCTGACTTGGACAAAGAGAGCTAAGCTAAGAGCCCAGCGGTGCTTCTCATGGGAGAGCTAAGGTGATAGCTCCTGGGAAAAGGCTATCCCACGAGAGAAAGGTCATCCAACATGGACCCTAGTGAAGGAATACTTGTTAAAGCAATGGAGGTGGCACCACCTTCTATCTCCCTTTACCTTCTCTTTACTCTCCCTCACCCTCTCCTTTCTCCACTGTTTCTTACACTCAGCTTCTAAGTAGAAGAAACACTTGGGGTTTCGGGCCCTGTCAGTTCATTCATTAATGCCTTGGTACTTCCGGCTCTGCAACCTGTCAAAAGTTGGAGCACCCAAGTTGCTTCAGGAAACTAAGGGATTGGTGTGGTTTTCATCACTGTTATCTAAGGTTAGAAATGGTTATCAAATGTGTGCTTCGCGAGCCCATGCCCCCACTTTGCTTTCTGAAGAGAAGACATGTTTTCCTTGATTTATTGGACCTGGGGTTATGGTAAATACAGATAGTTACCTTGGTCATCAAGAATCTCCAGGAGACTCCAGTAACTTCGCACTGGTCTGTTTCTTGTCTCTGCATTTAGATTGGAATCACTTTGAGGGCAGGAACCGTTTCTGTAGAGTCCAGACGTTTCTGAGAACAGCCTTTGAAAAGAGCTAATGCCGTTGTTGATGTTTCTTATTCTGATCTGCAACTCCAGATTAGTCAAGAGGCTTTCCTGGGAGGCACCTAAGTGTTCCAGAATTTTATAAAGTTGGGACTGCCACTGGGAAGTATCCCAGTGGATCTGCCTTGGAAGATTGGAATATGGCTTATGAACTTTTCTCTGAGAAAAGTTCTACTCCTTGGTTTGTGTCAAGCTGATAGCTCAGTGGGTAGGACGGTGCAGAAATGCTGCCCACTTCTTTGTAAGGAGGAGCCGCCCAAATGTCTGCACAGGCTCCCTGGCATGGGGTTGAGCTCAAGTGCTAAAAGTGAAGGGATGCAGCCCTAGCTGGCTTGGCTCAATGGATAGAGCGTTGGCCTGTGGACTGAAGGGTCCCAGGTTTGATTCCAGCCAAGGACACATGCCTGGGTTACGGGCTCGATCCCCACTGGGGGTGTGCAGGAGGCAGCTGATCAATGATTCTCATCATTGATGTTTCTATCTCTCTCTCCCTCTCCCTTCCTCTCTGAAATCAATAAAAATACATTTTTTTAAAAAAAGTGAAGGAATGCAACAGGCCAGGCCAAGTTCGCACTAGACCAGGGGTGGGCAAACTTTTTGACTCGAGGGCCACAATGGGTTCTTAAACTGGACCGGAGGGCCGGAACAAAAGCATGGATGGAGTGTTTGTGTGAACTAATATAAATTCAAAGTAAACATCATTACATAAAAGGGTACGGTCTTTTATTTTTAGTTTTATTCATTTCAAACGGGCCGGATCCGGCCCGCGGGCCGTAGTTTGCCCACGGCTGCACTAGACAGAGGCAGGGACTGTCCATATGGGGCAGCAGCTGTTCAGTGATGCTGGGAGGGACTGAGCCCAGGGTGGCCACATCCAGTTTTCAAGAGAAGCTAAGAATCCTGATATTCCATAAAGTCTCTCGATTTCTAAACCTTGGCAACTGACTTTTAAAAATATTTTTTTATTGATTTCAGAGAGGAAGGGGGGGAGAGAGAGAGAAACATTGATGAGAGAGAAGCATCATTGATCAGCTGCCTCCTGCACACCCCCTACTGGGGATGGAGCCTGGAACCCGGGTGTGTGCCCTGACCAGGAATCGAACCTCAATCTCTTAGTTCCTGGGTCAGTGCTCAACCACTGAACTACACGGATGGGACTGATTTTTTTAATAAAATAAAAAATGCTGTGGGCCAGACTAAACCTCTGGGCTAAATTTTATCCTGGCCCCTTGGGAAACATACTCTGAAAGAACCCCACTCTTCTCGGAGCCCCACGCCTCTGAAAAGGGCACCTTCCCCATTGAATTTAGGAAGCAGGGTCTGCCTGCAAGAGGGTACACATTTATCTCGGCATGCTCACCCTCAACTTTCCCTCATATAAAGGGAGACGGGAGGGCAGATGTTGAACATCTTACGAAGGGCAAGCTCTATAAGAGTTTAATTTGTCAAGGAAATTAAAGTCCAGAGTGCAGTTGGGGAGAGAATGTTCAAAGGGGATGAAGTCCCTGCCCTTCACCACCACTCCGTTGTCCAGCCCCACTTCTTACCTCCACACCCCAGGACTTCTCAAACATCATCTCGTGCAGCTTTGGCAGGAGATGCCAATACAAGGGAACTCCCAAACCAGATTTCCGTCTTCTGTCAGGGTTTGACAAAAAACACACTAAGCCCAAACCCTCTTGTCAGAATCCCCGACCCCTCAATTCAATGCTCTTATCCTCAACTTCAAGCAGCCTTGCCTTCCCCTCTTTCTCTCCTCACCTAAATATTTCTTAATTGAACGGTTTGCTGTGGAGCTTCCTTATAGCAGTTTAATAGATTAACTCATCTGAGCCAGCCTCAAATTTCAGATTAAAATTCCTTCATCCCGAAGGCAGCATTATCAGGTTGTTGGAGGCTGTTTTCAAACCTTGGTTTTGAATAGCAGCGGCTCTGCATTAATTTAACCACTAAGCTAATAAGTAGGTTTCGTTTTGTTATGCTAAGCTTTATTGCTTTTCTTTTGATCAGAATGGTGTTGTTGAGCAAAGCAGCAGACAAGGCATTCTTTGATGAGGGAATTAGCTCTCCATTCTTCCTCTATTATTCATAGCACAGTGGAATATGTAAGTACCTGAGGGTGTCAAAGGAGCGCAGGTTCTATTGCAAAGTGCTCGCCTTGTTTCTCTCAATAGCTGACTATGAGATGATAAACCGCTTAATACACTGTGCTAATTGGATGAGAGCAAAAAGAGATGGGAATTAAGGCGAGGCAAAAGGAGAAAGTGCAACCAGCCTTCAATTCACTCTTTCACCACTTTACCAGCTCCAAAGGAGGCACAAGCTTTCTATAAGCAGACTAGAGGTTTTGTGCAGAGATAAAATGAACGTGTTAGTGGATTCAAGTAATACACTAATTATTGCACAGTATAAATACCACTACTGGTTTTATAACAGGGAGGTAAACTTCTTTTGAGAGGGTTATAGGATTGCTTGGCAGTGGTGTAGAACCTAATAAGGGCCCAGAGTAATAACCCCCTGGATTAACAAAATTGCTGCTTGTTAGAAGTATGATTCAGGCTTTCCCGAAGATTTCCGGAGAATGAATAAAAATGACTGAATGACATTTCTTAATGTATAACTGGCAATCGCTCCCTTTTCTTTAAAGGAAAAAAATGTATACTTCAAACTGGACCGTTAATAAAGTCCAGGGACAACACGACTTTTTCCTTTGAAAAACGCTTTTTCCCATCAGGTAGTAGGTTTTCTTGCCCCCGCCCCCCAGGCAGGCTGCCGCCTTAAGTTAAATGTGCAGTTGCTCCGGCGAACTCGGTGTTCCAAAATACAATTTTAGCCCCCATTTAAGACCCCCTTCATTCAGACACTCACTTTTGTGTATACACATACACACATGTTCATATACAGCTTTTCCTCTAAATGCAAGTTGAACGAACCCATGTATCATTTTCTTTTCTCTAACATCAGCCCCCTTTTCCATTCTGGTAAGATCACACTCAAGAGGATACAAAAAGAGAGCTCCAGATGCCTTGTCTCTTAGTATTATAAAGAAAAAACAATAATAAATGCTTGCCCCACTTGGGGAGGGGGGCTTAAGGGGGAAAAGGGGAAATTGGCCGGGCCAATACTGGTGACTTTTAGCTTAAGTCCCCCAGTCGTCACAGACCTTCTCTTCAATAGTCACTCTCCCCTAATTCATCTGCCTTCCATCTTCCTCACTATAAGCCTAAACTGTTTACCCCAACTACTGTCCACAGTTCAGGCCATGGGTAGTTGGTGACGGAAGAACACTTAGGGGCACCTTCTGACAATGTTAGGCCAACTGCCTCCTCTCCTTTTCCTGCAGGTCCTCATCCAGATCTGGTCTGAAAATGTAGCAAATTAATTCACCCCTTCCCCTCATTCCTACAGAGGCCCAGACCAGGCTCCCAATCACCCCTCACCCCAAGATGCTGTGGAGGTGGCCCTGGGAAAGCCGGTGGTGGGGCATTCTTCCCTGGGTGTGACAGGGGACAGCCATGCCCCTGTCATGGGGCTCTCCCCAATTTGCCTGGGCTCCGGCTTCGCACCCCTCCTCCATGGTGGAAGGGGGGGGAGGAGGGGCCCGTCAGCCGCTCCCAGCATTGTGACTGCGTTCCCAGATATTGGGGCCAAATTGGGTTGCCATTCATTAATAATGCTCACAATAAGATTAAATCATTCTGGAAAATCTCATAAAATCCCCCTAAGTACGCTCCAGTGGCTCTTTCCAATCCCCATCATTCAGCACTTGGGGAGGTTTGGAAGGAGAAGAAAATTGGTTTCTTTGCTTTTAATGCTGCTTTGAAAAGATACTCAGAGTTTGTCATGCGTGACATGTCACATGTTTAATGTGGACTTGCTGGAAGTCAGGGGGTCTTTAGCGTGTGATATTTATGGGGAATATTAAGTGCAGAATGAGGTCCCTCCAGCTGGGGAAAGTTGAAAGAATAGGAGGCCTAGAACTGGGCTTGTTTGCGGCATCAGAATGGCATAGGATTAAGAGTTTGTAAAACAAGGCGAGGGGTTCTCATTGGTCAGTAATAAACGTAATCCTTGGAGGTAATTTCACGCAATTTGCTTCTGCTCCATGGAAGGGTCAAATGAGAAAAAATGACTTAAAAAAGAGTTCATTAACAGGAAGAATGGTACTGTTTCTCGTACACCATCCAACTGGCAGCCTGGAGAGGGGAAAAGCCCTACCTAAACAAAAAGCCAAAATCGTCGGAAAATTGATAGTGACCACAAAAAAAAAAGAGAGAGTCCTTTCCCTCACGTTCCTCCTGCACTCCCCCTCTCCACTCCAAACTCCTGAGCAACTCTGCCCACCCCAGGAAAGCGGCCTTCACCCCAGGAGCCCCTGCGGAGTCTGGAGGTTTGACACACTCGGATACCAGGGGTCCTCCTACAAAGTTCCCGCCGGGCCTGCTACACCCCAGAGAGAAGTGTGCGGCAGGAACTGCTGAGAGAAGGTAGTTGGCCGCGTGCGCCCCAAGCCTCAGGCCAGGCCCCAGCTTGTGAGCGAGTCTAAGGCCGGGGCTGGGTGGCGATGACCCGCCCCAAGGCCCGGGAGCCTCGAGGGCTCGCTCCCCACGGTTTCCAGCGGGCGGGGGCTCCGGACATCGGGGGCGGCGGGGCGGGGGGGGGGGGGCAGATGAGGACTCCCGGGCCTGAGCCTGGCAGCTGCCTAGCGGGCGGCCCTCCCGGAGCCGCCGCTGACCTCGGCCCGACCCCCGCACCTGCCCTAGGCCTTGCACACTGGCGCCCCAGGCCGAGGGGACCCGCCCCCCTCCTCGGGATCGCCGCCTGGGAGCGCTCGCAGAGCCGGATCACTAGGGCTGGAGGCGCGCCCGCGCCCCCCACGGCGACCGAGGGCCCGGGGCCTGGCGGGGCCAGCAGGTTCCGGCTCCGCGAGGCGCGGTAGTCACACACCCGCTGCCTGCCCCCGCCCCCCCCGCCCCGCCCCCCCCGCCTGCCCCTCTCCCCAAAGGTCTGGCGCGCTAATTACTGCAAATTGAAACTAATTAGGCTTCTCTTCCCTTTCCCATCACCCTGGGAGCGTTGGTGAGACCCTGCCCCTGCGGGCGGTCTAAGGCCCAGCGGTCACCCTGAGAGCGCAGGTAGGGCCTGGGGCGGGGGGGTGGGGCGGGGAGGGGGAAGCTTCCGTTCGGGCTCAGCGGAGGGGTGCGCCGAGGGGGTCACAGACCGAAAATCGTTTGGGGGTCTCCTCTTGAAACTTGAGTTGTTTAGATTTTTTTAAATGTATACATTTTTCAGTGCCTGGATAAGTGATGACATTTGTCGAGTTAAGATTTGTCACTTGGATACCTCTCGCTGCCTTTCCCGTCACCATCCCCGCGGTCTAGGGCTCTTGGGGTTTCTCTCTCTTTCTCTCTCCCCTTCCTTCCCCCTCTCCATCCCTTCTCACTGAGCCTGTACTGTGTACCTGGGAGCCCGCCCCCCTTGGAAGCCAGCGCCTCGGTTTCTAGCCATTACCTGTCATCTGGGACTGAGCACCTCCTCGCTGCGTGGCACTTTCCACGAAGAGCTCCCTTCGACTTGCGAGCCAAGGCTCCCGCTCACTTCCAATTTGTCTCCACCATCAGCGACGCCTACCTTACACCCAACCACCCTGGAGCCTACCCCACCTCCGTGGCCCACGACCCACCCGAGGAAGCAGAGAAGCCCCTGGAAAGCGCTACTGCGGCGTCTCCAGCTTCTGCAGGAAGCCCGGGTGCCTGTGAGGATCAGATTCAAACCAGGGATCTGTGCCAGGAAAACGGGAGTGCAGATAAATCCCGGGGATGCTGGGTCGCCCAGCCCTGGCCTCCGGGGGTCCCCCTTCTCCTGTCCCCTCAGTGCCTGCACAGAGCATTCACACTTCCTTTTGTTAAACATATAATTTTTTTTTTATTTTGAGCGTGACACTTCTCCACTAGATAGCAAGGAAAAGTGATAACAATTACACATTACACAAAAGTACTGTACCATTGCCTTTATCTTGAAGGTTTCGGAAGCCTCTACCGTTAATAAGTTAAATAAAGGGCTTGATTGAGTACATAAATATTTGTCTAGGAACCCTACCGTATCTACAACACAGTAAGAATCTACAGGAGGACAAACTTTTACCATACCACGCTGAGTGCAATTGCGTTATAACATTTCAAATATACAAAGCTCTGTTCTTTTTTTTAATAACAATGGTATGTACAGAATCAATAATCACAGTTGGTGACTTCAACAGTCCATATTCTAGCAGAGTATTTCCCTTTGGTTTGATAGAAAAACCTTGGTTGGTGTATGATAAAGAAGAGAACAAGAACAAGACGCCCCTTTCCATTAAGTGCACTGTTAGCTATCTTACAGATTCGCATTCGCTTCCCAGGCCCTGGCTTCATGCCGGGGGCCCACGCTGGGGATATCAACGTAGAGCGCCAAAATGCTATTTAAAAAAGAAAAAAAAATCTAAGTGGGATGTCGGGAGGAAGAGAGGTGGGGCTTTTTAAAATTTTCACTTCGATACCAGGCGTCTTGGGGAGAAACCCTCCCCATCTTTTCAGTAAAGTAAGAATGGGAGAGTGTGGACGTCCGAGTTGGAGCAAGGTTGGCAGGAGTAGGGACGGGGCGCTGGGGGGAGGGGAGGCGGGGGGCGGCAGAGACAGGGGAGGAGTGGACAGCCAGCCCAGGAGGTGCCACGTCCGGTAGCGCCGAGGGCCGCCTCGCCCGCGTCCAGGCGGCTGCGAAAGCGGCTGCGCTCTCTCAGTGGCCTCTCGGGAGTGTGCTGGTCCTCTGTTTCCATTTGGTCTTGAGTGGTGCTGAGTGAGGTGACCTTCGGGGGCGCGCCCTGGGCTCGCGGGGGCGCGGCGGCCTTTAGCACACCTCCTTGCCCGTGCTGGTGCCCGGCAGGATGTTGAGCTGCGTGAGCTGCGCCGCGTGCTCCTTGGCCTTGAGCCTGAGCGCGGCTATGCTAGAGGCGCGTCTGTCTGCGGCCGCCGTGGCCGGATCGGCCAGCGCGCCCGACGCCACCGCGCCCTCCACGGCCGGAGCGGGCTGTCTCAGGAGCGCGGCTGCGGTCGACGCGCTGGTCAGGGGGGCCATGGTGGAAAAGAGCCTGCGGGGAGAGCAAACAGCGCGGTCACGGCCTCGCCTCGGGAGCCGAGGGCGGCGCCTCCGATCAGGGGAGCAGAGGGGCGCCGCCGCAGGGGCGCGGAGGCGCAGGCCCGGGATGGGCGGCGCGGGCTGGGGAGTCGGTGAGGGCGCGGGCGGGAAGCTGGGCGCCGCAAGAGGGCTTTACTGGGTCCGGGAGCAGACGGAGGAAAAAAAGATCAAAGGGCCAGATATTCCTGGAGAGGCCAAAGCGGGATCGGAGAGAGGTCCCGCGGCCCCAAACCCCGATTCTGTGCTTTCGCTTAAGAAGGGGGTTGTATTCCCAGACCCGCAGCTCCAATTGCCTGCAATACTATTTGCCAGGAGAGAGAACAGGAGAGACAAAGAGAAAAAGGAAGCCCGGTGGGGGGTGGAGGAATCAAAACTGCTCAAGACCTGTTCTGCAGGCGTTGGTACTCTCTCTGGGCCCAGAGTCTAGGGCGCCTTATCTGCCCGGACTTCTTTGGCCCTGGAAAATCCGGCCCCGTTTGCCGACCTTCCCGCCAACAGGGCAGCCCTCCCGTGCCTGGCTGAGCTGCCAGTGCCGGGCCAATGATCGCGAGGTCCGGGTGGAGGCGCCCGCCTGTTGATTGCCCATGGACAGAAGGCTATGACCCGCCAGAGGCCCTGCGTCCTGGCACAGCGACACCCTTTCCCCGCCGCCTTCCCTTGCCCCAGAGAGCCTCTGGACCCGCCACCGCCACGCACGCGGTGCCAGGAGGCATCCAAGCCTGGAACCCCACTCTGTGCCACCACCTCCAGGCAGCACCGGGATTGCTCTGTGCGCTGCCGCCACCCGCTTTGCACAGCAACTCAGCAAGGTCATGAAACAGCCAGCCCCCTGGCCAGGAGACACCGCCACCCCTACCCACCCCGCCCCCTGCTTCTCTCCAGGGCTCTGGCTCCCGGCCCCTGTAGGCCCAACTAGGGATTTCCAGGATTAGATACAAGCCCACTAGGGCTGGAGGAGAGCCTCCTGCTTCTCAACCCCTCATACCCGGCCCAGTGCACCCCTTTTCTAGCTCTCAGAACCTCGCAGCCCGGTACCCAGCTTTAACAAGTCGCTTGTTGTCAGAAAGAAAAAGGGTGGGGAGCGGGGCGATGAACACAGGGCTTAAATCTTTTCCCATAAAGAAATCAAGTGTGGCCTGAAGGGGGCGCAACGTGCCCTGGTTCCACTAGGTAAACTGAGTCACTAACTACACTGCAATTCACTCGCTATTTATTTCATTGGTTTTTGAAAATTTCTCTAAGATGATTTTTGTTATGTGGCTGCACAGTTGGCTAAATCTATTATTTCTTTGTTCTCCCAAAGACAGATCGTTGAAGCTGCATCAGTTTTATTTTCACTGCACTTTCCAACTTAATACATACCTCCATTGTTTCTTTGTCTGTGCGATTATACAGACTTTTTATTCCATCATGTGATGTTCATTTAAAGAGAGGGAGTTACAACATATGATGAACTGTTTCTTTTATTTCGTTGTCTTGTGCCCCGTGGGGTTGGGGATTGCACATACAGCGGGTCACTTGAGTGACTCGGAGAATAGAGTCTGGGGAAGGGGGAAGAATTCTTTGCACCCAGAGGGCCCGTGACCCCAGGTCTCCTGTGGAGCCCAGGGCTGTGTTCCTCTGACTGCCAGGCTTCAGGGCATGAGGAAAGATTTTTGCAAAACTTGCAGCCATCCGGGCCCAGCATCCTACACCTGTACACTTTCTCACACACACACACACACACACACACACACACACACACACACCATGGCCTGGGCTGTTGCCACCTTGAAAGGGTATTTTTACAGCTTTCACTGAACACTCAACATGGTCCTGGTTGTTGTTACTGCCACCGTCCTCTTTACCGCTCAGTCTCAAAAGTCATTCCCTTCCAGATCCACACTGTTTGAGGCAAAATTAGAGATGCTTTCTTTGGCTAAATCTTCTCGGTTAGGCCAGAGAGAGAAGAAGTGTCTCTGCTTGTTCCGGGTCTCCTCCCTGATCCCAGGTCGTGTGTGTTTGTATGTGTGTGTGTCGGGGGGGGGGGGGGGGGAGACAGACAGACAGACACCCCGAGGCGGCGTATTACCTGCCAAACGCAGGACTGATGAAGGCTGGGTGCCGGAACACGGCGGCTCCGAGGAAAGTGCTCAGGCCCAGCGGCGCTCCGCTGGGCGGCAGGCTGGCCGAGCCCGGAGGCGGCGGCAGGCTCGGGAAGGCGGCGGCGGCAGCGGCGGCGGCGGCGGTCCAGGCCGAGTCGAGCGCTGGGTGGTGCGGAGGGAAGGGGCTGGCGTCTAGGTAGGGGCTGAGCGGGTGGGTGGCCGACAGCGGCCCGGGGAAGGGCAGCCCCGGAGGATGGGTCTGCGCGCCCGCCTTCTCCCGCTTGCGCCACTTCGCCCGACGGTTCTGGAACCAGACCTGCAAGCGCAGAGAGTCCGGTTCAGTGCGGCTCCCCACCCTCCTTTCCACCGCAGCCCGCCTCGCCCCTCTCCAGCCTCAGGTTGATCAAGGACACTTCTGGGGCCCAACGGGGAGGTGAAAAGGAGCCCAAACTTAAAACCAGCAGGAAACCTGGGCCAAGCAAACCCTTTCCAATGGGTATGTCAACGAACCTAGTTCTTTCCACGTTTAAGGAAAGTTGTTGGGTGTGTTTAGAGGTGAGGAAAGCAAGGTTTAAAAGTCTGCGCAGTTGCTTGCTGTGCATCTTTAAACAGGTCACGTCAACCTCTCTTAACCTCAGTTTTCTAATCTGTAAAATGGGGTCATAAAACTACTCATAAGGCTGCCATGAGGAAGGGGTGAAAGGAGACAGGTGAAAGCTCACATCCAGAGTGGCGAAGGCATATCACCTTTTTTTGCTGCACATCAGCTATTTTCACCTACTTTAGGCTTACCCAGCAGCTGGCAAAATCCCCGCTCTCTATTGAAAAGGGAATGGGGAGGTGGTTCATTTATTCTATCCAAACATGTCCATTGAACACCTAGAGCAGTGGTTCGCAACCTTCTGGCCCTTTAAATACCGTTCCTCATGTTGTGACCCAACCATAAAATTATTTTCGTTGCTACTTCATAACTGTAATGTTGCTACTGTTATGAATCGTAATCGTAATGTAAATAGCTGATATGCAGGATGGTCTTAGGCGACCCCTGTGAAAGGGTCGTTCAACCGCCAAAGGGGTCGCGACCCACAGGTTGAGAACCGCTGACCTAGAGTATTAGGTTGGGCTCTGGGGTTTGGAAAGGGCTGGAAGGAAAGAAATGCCCACAGTAATTCCGGAACAAGCATACATTTTGGGGTCTGTTTCCCATGAAATGGAACACGGGGCACGCAGTCTGCCACCTGCAGGGGCTGTGCCAGGGCCTGGTTCTGCCCAGGCAGACGCTGACTGGTTAGGCCAGGGACACAGCAGTACCTGGTCACCCAGAAATCAGAGTGCAGGGTACCTGTCGACTTTCTACTTTTTTTCCACATCTTCGGAGTGAACGGGTCCTTTATTTCTGAGGGGAGGGGGGATGTGGTTTAAATAGTTTATTTAAATAAGGTAGTTCTAGGCTTGGGGGAGGTTTGCAGCACAAGGTGTGTTCCTAATTGTTAATAGAAAGCAGTGTTAGTAGAGACCGTTACCTGAAGTGTGGCAGCTACCACAGTCTAAAAATAACTGCCGGAGCCTGAAATTATTTTTATGTGACCTGCTCATCACACCCACAGCTGAGATATGTGCCTTCTCCCCCGAAGGCATTCATATTTTTAGGGCTGGGTTGATGCCTGCACACAAGTCTAAAGATTAAGAATGAGCCCCAGGCTATACAGAGTTATATTAAAATATAATGTAAATGATCCCAGAGGGATACGTTGTACAAATGTTTCAAAGACATCCTTGTCTTTCACAGATACACACTGGGGGCTGTGGTTACTAGCACGAGTATCTAAGCTTGGCTTGGCTTCTAGACAGCCAGCCACCCGGGGCAAGAAACATCCCGAATCCAAATCAGTTGATTACTTAAAAATTCTGCTGAAAAGGGACCCATCCATAACATTCCACCGCCTTCACATAACCTATTTGTCAATTGCAGAAACAGACTAGTGGGGAAATTCAGAGGCTTGAAAAGGTAAGACTAGATGGGACCAAGCTGGGTGGGCAGCTTTTGTGTATCCAAATCTGTCTAGACGAGAATATCCGCCACTCCCCAGGGCAGTGAAAGGAGTCAGGGAGGGGGGCAGTGGGATAGAATGCCCTCAAAGGACGTGGAAACCTTTTACAGACGGATCGGATCGTCTCTCCCGGCTCAGCTGCAATTATCAAGATGTCCCCCTGCAATTCCTCATTATTGAATTAATACCTCTGAGGCCCCCCAAAGGTAAACGAAAGGACTCTAATAATTCATATTCACTTAATTACATCTTCTCCAGTGAATAGGGACAGAGGAGAAGGGGAGGGGGGCAGTCTCTTTCTTTTTAAAAGTTATTTAACTTTCCCACGACTCGTTCCCCTGAGCTGAAAATGCGGAGTTGCTGTCACATCTCTGTTTGACAATGGAGAAATGTGTCAACAGAAAGGAGGGGGGCAGGCCTCATCATTAGCCCTCTAATGCAAGAAGCTGTTGTGTATTAAATGAGCCATATGGAATTTATTGTGCTTTATCAGCGCTCGATTTTGACTGTAAAGTGATTCACTCAGCTCCGAGCTCAGGGACATCTGTTTTCTGTTGGCCACCGGGCTGCGCAGTGTTGATCGTCTCTTTGGTTATGAGGCCTGGGTTCGGAAATGCACTCTGGTATGGGGCTGCAAACACCTTTAATAGCATTGCACTCACTGCCTATTAGATCAATGTGGGCTCATTGCTATAAAAAATGGGAAATCAAATAGCATTAGCCAGCTCCTTGTGTGGGCAGAGGGGAAATCAAACAGCATTTTGCCGTCAAATGGCCCTGTTTGTTCTAGCACTAAGTGGGCTTTTATGAAGCCCAATCCGGAGACTTAATCGCAGCCAAATACCTGCTTGGAGCTGAGCGGATTTGTCTAACAACCAAATCCATGCTCCATCCCATTATTTCAATCAGGAGAAGGCAGTCCAAGGATTGGTTCCTGCAGGGGCTCCTGAACTTCAGTCTCAGTGACCCTGAAACCCCTTTTCTTCTTCAAGGCTCCCAAACCCAGAAACCTTCCCCTTCACCCTCCCAGGCCTTCATATTCTAATATCTTTTGGTGTGCGAACGAATGTTTAGGTCTCTTTTTCTGATTCCGCTTGTCTTCCTTTAATAAAGGGGGTCTCTACTCCCCCCAATCCCTCCATCTGTCTCCTTCCCATCCCCTCCCACTTCCTCCCTGTCTTGGGAGCAGCTCACCTGGACTCGGGCCTCAGTCAAGTCCAGCCTCATGGCCAGTTCCTCCCTGTAAGAAAGCAACACAGACAGGAGGTCACTGCAAACTCCAGCACCCGCTCTCAGTCTCCTTCCCCCGCTGGCAGGCCTCCCCTGGCTGCTTGCCCTCACCCCCAAACACATGGGCATCACCATCCCTTCAGCACCGGAGTGCCTACTGTTTGATTGAAAACATTAAAAATGCAACAGCATTGCCAGACGTAGCATATTATATATTATATCATATATTATATCATATTACATTCAAGAGTGACAAGGGTGGCTTCCTGAGTCTGTAAGTCTAGAGAACTGGGCACTCAGATTCTCTCTCACTGTCTCTTAAGACAGAGTTAGACAACACACACACACACACACACACACACACACACACACACACACACACACACACACTCGGTACTTATATCCTGTTTTCTCCTAATAGCAAATGGTTGAAGTTGGCACTCAATTTTTAAAAATGTTTATGCCCTCTTAAAAAAAAATTTTTGGCCTCTCTCTCTCTCTCTTTCTCCACCTCTATGCCTTTCCCTCCATCTTTCCCCCCCTTCCTCCCTCCCTCCCTCCCCCCCATAGGTCATACTTCCCCATTACCCTCTGGAGATATGTTAAGCTTATTAAGAGTTCAGTGGGATAATTTTTCGATTAAACAAAATTCTGCGCACCTCCTGACTCCACTGCCCACTGCAAACCCTGCCCATCTCAGGGGAAGTCAATTTAACTGAAACCCTACCCCGTCATTGCAGTTATTACTGCGACAATTAAGGCAAATAGGAAACCATTAAGATGCTGTAAAAAGGCTTAAGACCTGTTTACCGAAAATATGAGCGCGCCCAGAATAATTGGCTCCCCGATAGCTAATACGAAAGAGCGGGGGCTGCCCCAGCAGAGACCCGGGCTGCACTGGCAGGCCCCCAGTCCACACCCGAAACTTCAGGACCCGGAGAAAGCCGGTTCCCTGAGCGCTTCTGGCCGCCCCCTGCTTCGGGGAGCACCAGCAAATTCAAATCACACTCCTGGCTGGTGCCCAGCAGGAACCCAAAAGCTCTAACTAACCGCTGGATCCAAAAGAGGTAGAAGTGGGGTGGTGGTGAGGAGCTGCCCCCCATCTCCGGCTCTGGTTCCCCTTGGAGAAGCTAAAGGAGGGCAGACCCGGATGCCAACTGACACCACATCATTTTCTTCTTGTGAAATCCACGTGTGATAAATGCAAAAAGCCGTCCGCTCCTTAGCTATTTGGCAGCACACACTGGTATATATATTTAATGACAGTGAAGGCCTGGATGACATAGGGCAGGACCAAGTTTAGCTCAAGAGATGACCAAATCTCATACCTTTGCCCAGCATCCAACCCATCCCCCCCCCAACCCGTTTTGGGTTAGGAGAGCGTTTGGCAATTAATTGCCAGAGCAACTGCACTTCAGAGTTGGCCTAAGCAGCAATTTCTCCCTCGCTTCAAAGGGGCGGACAGCTTTCCACTTCCAAAATGCACATTGAAAAGCCGCACACGTCTCCTGCGAAAGAGCTGCCCTAGCTTAAGGAGCCCCGAGGCAGGCAGGCACCTCTCTTCCTCCCTCCCCGCTGGAGAAGTTTGCCCTCGCCCTGGCTCCTCGCTCCTCGCCTGAGCCGGATACCTTGGCCTTAGGGGGGAGAGGAAGGTCCCCAGCTGGGCTGGCACCCCAGGTCAGATGAAGAAATGGGGGCCAGGAGCCCAAGTAATCTCACAGGCTTTTTTCCAAAACACACACACACACACACACACACGCACGCACACACACACACACGCGCACACATAGGCACACGCACACGCACACTCGGGTGGGCTAGGAGGGGTGCGGAGCCATGCGCAACACCCGGGTTGGGTTGGCCACCCATCAAACAGAAAAATTGCCCCAGCTGTTCCATCTAAGGCTGGCCAGGCCTCCAGCAAGTATTGCCCACCCGGTAAACCCGTGTACATGAAACGCACGCCGGCTTAATGTGATGGGGTAGAGAGGAGAGCGTTCTACAGACACCCCGGTGCGCACAGAGCAAACCGTGCCCCGTTCTGACTTCCTTCGGTTATGTCAGGAGTCCTCACACCACACAACTTGGGTGTTTTTTTTAAAGGCCTCCGCAGGCGCGGGCTCCAGCTTCACTGCGAACAGCGTAACTGATACCCACCCGGCTCCTGGGGCATCAGGCTGGGGGGTAGCTAGCGCCCACACAGCGACCAAAAATAGCCCCTGCTTTGCCTCGGGGACCCGCAGCGGCCGAGCTTCCTGCGCCTCGCCTGCAACCCGGCCGGGCCGCTGCGCCCCGGGCCTCCGCGTTCTGCGCGCAGGGAACTCTCCTCTCCAAGGTGGCAGGTTCCGGCGCCCTTTGGAGAGGGCCTTTCTTTCTCTCTAAAACTTGGACTTGGGGGGAAAAAATTAAACTGGATAGAGCCTCCTTGGGAAGGAAAGAAATCGTCCCAGCCTGAACTTAAAAGTGCGGAGTAGGGCGTGGGGAGAGGAGTTGGGGAGTTCCCGGTGAGCAGGGGTGGGTGCGTTGAGATGGCGCCTGGGTCGAGTCCAGGAGCGAAGTCTTGCCCCGAGCTCGGGGAGGGGGACTGGGGGGGGGACTGCCCGCCCGCCTCTCTTCTCCGGAGCCCGCCGGCGCCCTCCAGCCGCGGCCGCCGGCCCTCCCCGCGCGCGTACCTGGTGAAGACGTCCGGGTAGTGCGTCTTCTGAAAGGCCCGCTCCAGCTCCTCCAGCTGGTAGCTGGTGAACGTGGTGCGGTAGCGCCGCTGCTTGCGCTTCAGCAGCCCCTCCTCGGAGTCGCTGCCCGCAGACAGGCACACGCTGTCCTCGCCGTCCTTGCCCTCGGCGTCCTCTGGGTGCAGCAGCAGCTCCTCCTTGGGTGACAGCTCCCCGCCCTCGGCGGCCACAGTGGCGGCAGCGGCGGCGGCCACCGCGCCGGTGGCGGCCACGGCGCAGCGTCGGGGCTCCTTGAGCAGCGCGCGGGCATCGTCCTCCAGCAGCTCCTCCTCGTCGTCCTCCAGCAGCTCCTCTTCCTCGTCCTCGTCCTCTTCGTCCTCCAGCAGCTCCTCCTCGTCCTCCTCGGCGCCCGCGCCACCGCCCGCCGCGGAGTTACCGCCGGGGCCGCCGGCTACGCCGAGGCGCTCGTCCGGGTGCGCGGCGCCCCCCGGGCCGCCCAGCTCGTCCAGCGCGGGCGGTGGCGGCACGAAGGGCGCCCCGTTCTCACGATACGACTTGCTGCGGCTGATGCTCACCTGCGGCGCCTGGCTGATCTTGAGCGTGTCCCAGGCCGCGGCGGCGACAGCGGCGGCGGCCACGGCGGCCCCCGCGCCGTCCGGACGCGCGGTTGGTGGCGGTGGCGGCGGGGCCTCCCCCCGCGGACCCCCGGTGGCCGCCGCTGCCGCCGCCGCCGCCGCCGCGGCGCCCTGGAGGAGGCGGCCCCCGCCCGGGCCATACAGGCGCCGCAGCTTGGGCGGCAGGTGCAGCTCAGCCTCAAACGGGGCGCTGCTGCCCTTGGGGGAGCCTGTGGGCAAGGGAAAACGGTCAACCGGCCGGCCGGGCCGGCGTCTGGGACACAGCCGCTGCCGGGGCCGGCCCGCCCCTGCTCCCTGGGCCCAGGCGTACTCCCCCTCTGCCTGCCCCCTCGTGTAACCAGACTTCTACCCCTTCTCCTCCTTCCCCACTTTTCTCGCTTTTCCTTTTCCTTTACATCTTTCTCTTTTTCCCTTCTCTCTCCTCCATCCCTCCCTTCTTTCCTTCCCTTCTCCTGCTCTTCCTTTTATTTCCTTCCTTCCATTTATCTCTCCTCTTTCTCTCACAGTTGCTCTCTTTCTTTCCTTATCTTAATCTTCTCCCCATTCCTTCCTTTCTCTTTTTGTGCGTCCCCCCGCCCCCTCCCCCCACACACCTAGCTCTCTCCTTCTTCATTTCTTTTTTCTTTCCCTTGTCCTCTTTCTCACTTTTCCCATTTCAGGGCAGGGAGAATCTGAAAACATTCAACAACTTAAAAAAAATGATTGTCTCCCTGAAAACTTGGCGCAGGACAAATGTCTGCTGCTCTGCTCTGGGGGCCTTGGATGTCCAGAGGGGTGCTGGCCTGAGGGGGACCCCTGGGGGAAGCGGGCACACCCCAGAAGTCAGCAGCCAGCAGCCCGAGTAGGGCGGGAACTCCTTGCCCAGAAAGGCCAAGAAAAATTGTCCTGGTGAAAATAGGCTCAGAAGGGCTCGAGTGGGGGTGGAGGGGGGGTGCAACAGGCAAGGCTGCCCCTTCCCTTCGAGGAAGTGCCTGGCACAGGTGCCACAGCAGGCTAAAAAAAGAAAAGGAAAAAGTCAGTCTTATTTTAAATGGCCCCTTCTCCGCCCCACCACCGGCTCCAGTCTTCCATGTGGCTGGACGGCTGGTTTTCGGGCTTTAAGAGAAATCAACAATGCTTTCTCTGCGACACCTCTGCAGCCAGCTCAAGGCGAAACTTGAGTGTAACAGAGTCGGAGCAAAACAGTTGTTACGGAATTTTTAAATTTAGAAAAAAACAAAACCTTTTAAACATCTCAACTCTATTTTTAAAAATAACATAGCAGAGAGAAAATAGCATCCAGAAGCTGCACATTTCATACATTTCAAAAACAGTAAGTAGCATTTGGGGAATCCCTGGGAGATGTTTTTGCAAAGATTGGGTTTAAAGAGACAAGTAACATACAATGCTTAAAAAAAATAAAAGCCAAGTACCACCTTTAAAGAAATCTCCCAAAGAGGAAAGGCCAAGGCTCACTCTGCCTGGACACCCCCCACTCTCAGATCTTGGGGTTCTTCATCAAGTTGTTACAAGGGTCCACCCAGCACCTGCGGTTTCTGACCTGTGCGCCTCTTCAGAGCACCCCCAAGGCCACCAAAGGGGGCAATTAAACGACCTAAGAACCAACACCAAGAACCTAAGGGCCCCCAAAGAGAAGCTTGGCCTCTGCTTTTTCTGGAAGCAGAGAGGGAAGGAGAGACAGCCCCTGGTGAAGCTTTGAGACACCAGGCCTCAAAGTTGTTCCCTCTCTTTCCTCCGTCTCCATCTTGACCACCCCAGGGCCCTGACCCCGATCATCGAACATCCAAACCAGTGCCCACAGTCCTTTGCAGGTGCCTGGCGGGCGCAGCCTTACCTTGCAAGGCCTTTTCCTGGTCGGCGCGGCTAGCCAGCGGGGCGGGCAAGCTCTGCGCTGCTCCCAGCAGCCGCATTTTGCACGGGCTCCTCCGGCCCAGGATGCTTTCGATGCAGTAGGAGGAGAGCAAAGTTGGAGATTTACTTTTGCACTCGGGCCTCTCAGAGCAGCCCTCCTCCTGGTACTGATTGCTCATGGCTGGGGCTTTTTCCTTGGGCGCAGAAAGCGGGCCGCTCTCTGCCTCTCCAGGCGGGTGGGATGGATGGGTGTGTGTTGGGGGCTAGGGGTAGATGGGGGTTATAATGGATATTATTGCGATCTCTGTGTCTCTTTGCCTCCCTTAGTTGTTGGCTGCCGGCTCCTGCCCTGCCGGTGGCCAGAGCTCGCCCTCTCCTTGCTCAGGACAAGCAGTAACAAGTGTAGTGAGCCCGGGGAGCGGAGCTCTGGAGTCTCTCTCCTCCACGTGCTCAGAGGCGCCCTCTGATTGGCTCTCGCCAGAGGCCTGGCTGCGGCCCGTCTGTGGGCTGAGCGCAAAGTCCGGACTGGATTACGGAAAGGCCGGCGGGGGTGGGGGCGTGGGGGGGAGGAGCAGTGGGCACTACCCTAGTCAATTTTCTTTATCTTTTTTTGTTTTTGTTTTTAATGAACAACTTTCTCAGTTCTCCATCCTCTTCTTGCAGCTTCTCCTTTAACCCTTTAGGGCTGGCCCGAAGCTCTACCTGTGGGTGCTACTTAGTCGACGTGAGCCCCTTCCACCCACCAGAGGCCCTCGCTCCCTGGAAGCGAGCCCTTGAGGCTCGCGTTCAGACCGACTTGGCACTTTTCAAAGCCATGCTGCGCTGCCAGGACAGTGACTTGACCTCAGTGGCGCTCTGTCGCCATCCTCTTTAGGTCGGACGGGCCTCCGATGTGCCCGGGTGACGGCCGCAAGCAAACATCTGCGGTTGAGGCGTTCGGTTTTCTCTTGTGTCTTCACCCAGAACCCGGCAGTTGCTCTCTTCTCGGTAGCATCCTCGAACCTCTCTCATCTCCATCTTTAACTCTGAAAAAAGTCCCCTTGAAGACAAAGCTCTGCCAAAGGCGCGAGGCCTTACCTACAGGACGGAAAGGGACGGGAGAGTGTCAGCTGCGAGGAGGGGCGGCTGGGGACAGGTTTGGGAGTCCCCCTCCTCTCCTCGGACTCGGTTCCCTTCTCCCTCCCCCACCCCCCACAAGTTCGCCTTGTTAGTTAGGCGGATGTCTTGAGGCTGGACGCTCTCACAGCGCGCCAGAGCAGAGCCTGCAGGGGACCGAGCCTCTGGCACGGGAGGGACCCGGGCTCGCTTCAACCAAATCTAAGCGCCTAACATTCCTGACTTCCCTTGGCCTGGCTCCCAGAGGCAAAGGTGAGAGAGTCAGCTTGGGGAGAGTGTGTTTCTTCCCCAAGCAGCTTCCTGCGCGTCCAGCGCTGAGAACTAAGATCCAACTCGGATTGAAGTTGGGCCGAGCCCGGGCGAGGGGCTGGCACGGGCATTCTCCTGGCCTGGGTGCAGGACCCAGGGGGCAGCCAGGGATCCCGATGCTGGCAGGGGGCCAGGGGGCCGAGGATTTGGGTTGGGAGCGGGGCCGGGGAGGCGGAATCCATGCCGGGTTTTCCTCTCTCAACCCCTCCAATGTGTCAAAGAGAAAAGCGGTTTACAAAGGATTATACTTGAATCACTTTCAGACGGTATTTTAAAATACAAGGATGCATAACTGGGATTTTTTTTCAGCCATAAACATCTGCATAACTCTTGGATGCTGGTGGGTGGATGGCAGACAGTGCGGACTGGCTTGGCAGGAGCATTCAAGCCACTGCTTGAGGGTGATGAAGCGTTGGAAACAGGCGCATTGACAGTGTAAATTCTAATGCTGATCTTACTCCTGCTGTTAAAGGCAAGCGGAAAAGGATGCCTCTCCCTGTCCCTTTTCGTCTCTGTCTCCCTCTGGCTTTTAGTTTGATTCTCACCAGGTTTTTTCCCCATACTTGGATGATGGCGATGGGGGACAGAGGAGAACCTCAACTATCTTCGACATTTTTCTTTTTTTTTCAAAATTTATCTTTATTGTTGAAAGTATTACAGATGTCCCCATCTCCCCCCCCTCCACCCCCACTGACCCCGTCTACGGCGCCCACGGACATTTGCTTTTCTCTTCAGCCCGCTCTGCTGTTCCAAGGCACCTAGAATCTTCTGCCTTTCCTGCATTCTTCCTTTTCCATCCACACCGATAGTTTGGTGTTTTTGTATCGTCCCGTTCAGCTTTAAACTAACCTTCTGCGCGCTGATTCCCTCCTCCTTCCCTCCCGGCCCCGGAGAGCCCACTCCCGCCCGCCGCGCGGGTCTCAGCACAGCGGAGAGGCGGAAAGACGCGTTGGTGTCCCCGCAGCCTCCTGCCGCGGACCCTCGCGGGAGTCCCTGCGCTAGTTGCCGGGAGCAAGACGCCGACACTTTTCCCTCCCCGGCCGGCCCCGCATCGGAAATCCACAAGACCCGGCTGCGGGGTGGCTGCGTGACTTCAGAGTCGGCTCCGCACACGCAAAGAGTGGGCTGGAAATAAGTCCAAAAAAGAGTCTATGAAATAAAAAGATACACAAAACGCACAAATCATTTCTGAGAACTCAACGGGGTTTTCAACTCTCCATCCCCCTCCTCCCCCTTTTGCAGCTGTTCTCCTTTAAAAAAAAAAAAAAGTTGGACTTTCTGCTGGGGTGTATTCTAATTTTAATCACCCATTGTAAAAGGGGAGGTTAACATAGAATTTCTGGTTCTGACTTAATGTCCCCTGGAATTAAATCTAATTCTATTAATGGAATAGAATGTGTTTCTTTGGGAAACTTGTGTGAAAACACTAGCTTTGTGATTTTATTTTGTTTATTTTGGGTACTTTCTAATCAATCTTTCAAGTGACTTCTGGGAGAGGGGCCTGACCCAGCTAACTTTACACCCAGCAGCGCCAAAATGATCTTTATCACAATACTCAACTTCAAAATCTACAATCCATGCTGGCCATTCCCTCAAGATTAATTTTTCTTAAATCTCAGAAAAGTTTACTAACTAACATACCCACAGGGAGACACAGATGTTGGCGTTTCCATAGTGCCTAATCAGAATACGGGATTAAGATGTGTGTTATCCTATATGTTATTTTAGAAAACAAACATTGTTGCCTCTAATATTTGGGAAGAATTGAATTCATTGGTTGAGTTAGGTAGACTTTTAAGAATTGGGCTATATAAGATTATGTATGAAATGTCAATTTCATATGTACCCTCAAAGCAAAATGACACTTCAATTTCTTTTCACCTCACTTTGTTCCCTTTCTTTTACCCACTAATCAAAAGTCATTTCATATCAGCGATGCTTTTCTTCACGTTTGTACTTGGTTATTCACAACTCTTGGCTCCTCTTGTCTTCGGGGTTTGTAATTGTTGGATTTCTTCTCCTGGGCTGCCTGGAAAACAATGGTTGGCAGTTCGTCTGCTTTAAAAATCAGCCACTAAAATGAAAAGGACGATCGTGGCCAGACGCGAGGGTCAGAAGTGTTTAAAACTGTTGCTTATGGGAAACATGAGGCTGGTCCCCAGGACTGGAAGTAGTAATTACCTGGAAGAGGCGAATGGAAGAAACCCCCTTCTTTTCTGTGGTGAGAGCTAATTCTACATGGTAGTTTCAAAATTGTATTTGCAAGAAATACTGGATACGGGGGGTAGCAGTTAGATGGCATTATACAGGAAAAATTGTTTGGAGGAGTTAACCTTGCACACTTCTCATTTGAGATGCCTTAATTTATTGTGCAATATACACATAGATAAATAAAGCTGTAACGGGCTTCCAGCCACACCGGAAGGCTCAGGTCCCCTTAAATTATGCTCAACCTCTTCAAAACATATATTTAAACAATAGAAATAAACTTCATTGGAGTCTGGTGACCAATTTGGAAGCCATTGGAAGGCAAGACAATAAGTCCTGATTACACGCAAGGATTCTCTGTGATGTGCTATCCCCTTTGCCAAGTCATTTGGCTGTTTTATTTATTTAATTTCTTTCTTTCTCTCTCTCTCTCTTTTTTTTTTTTTTTAAGAAACAAACTTTCATTTATGGTCTTCCGCAACCTGCTAATTTAACACTGGAGCGTGTTACTGCAGTGTTAGGAGGAGAGAAAGAGGGAGAGAAAACAACAATACTGCAATGATCCAAATGATACAGTAGAATTATAGCAATTATAGTTCTACTTGTGGGAGAAAACCTTGCTGAGATCAGGCAAACAAACTGAAGCCTTGTGAGGATAACTAGCGAGGGGATTGACAGCCGGCGCTGGGAAGAACCGGAGGGCACAAGCAGAAATATTTGCGTCTCCCCCACCCCCTTAGCTCCAACCAGTCAAGGTTAACCTCCTCTAAAGCTGCTTTCAAAGTCTTAGCCGCTCCAGGGTGTGCATTTTATGCACACATCCAGGTTCGCCTTCCTGGAAGTCTGGTGATGGGAGGAAATGTAACATAATCCGCTTGCCTGGCACTTGCCCCTCGCCTTATCTGCCCCTGCTTGCCCTCCACCCCTTCCCCGTGCCCCGGTTCTCCCCGCGGCTGCTGCCGGGATCTCCCTGTGGACCGTGTTTGTTTGTTGATGTGTTTTCAAAGGAGCAGCCGGTGGAAAGGAAGGTCCGAGGGGAGTGATCACTTGGATTTCCAGGGAAGACTCCTTGGCGATGCTAGTCCTTCCCTCTTCGCCGTGTCGACCGCTGAGCCGGGGGTTCCACCATCAGGGCTCGGCTGGGAGAGGTCAAGGTATGGACGTGTGCGTGTGATTATGGTGTTAGGACAGCTCCCCTGATCTGCAAACTTCGCCACTTTCGGTTCCCTTTCAGCGACCAGGAAAGGGGGTGGGGGAGCGAGAACTACAGAGAAAACAGACCACCCCAACCGTCCTGGAGGCCAACCGAGGAATGTTCACGCCAAGCCAGGCTACGCGGTCGCAGCCTCACATTTGCCCTGGGAAGGGAAGGGGGGGGTCTCCTCCTACGGGGGAGAGGCCAGTGGTTGGGCTCTCACCCTAAGTCCCTCGGCGGGAGCCCCCATCTCCTGCCGCACGCACCCCCAGATTTCCAGCCCCAACAGGGAAACTTCTCCGCGCCCTGAAATCACCAAGACCTCGCTGCTCCTCTCCAATGCCGCAGGGCGGGAGTCCGGGTGCGTCCAGGGTCCAGCTGCTTCTCCGTAGCTGCTCCTGGAGACCCCGGACGTGGCGGGGGACACAGGTTGCAGCCGAGCTGCGAGCGCCCCAGCGCCAGCGTTAGCGCGGAGGCCTCGCCGACCCCGGCTGCCCGCGTCCCCACACAGCCAAGCCCCCCTCTCGGGCTGGGCTCGACGCCACGGCGAGAGCGCGCCCCCTAGCGGGGGCTCGGGGTGTGCCGGGCCCTCCCGCCGCAGCCTCTGGGGACTCAAGTTGGCAGATCCGAGGGATCCGGCAGGAATGAATGGGGGAAGACAACAAAAGCCTTGGAAACATTTCCAAGTGTGCAATAAAAGACCCATCTGTACCTTTCTTCTCCAGCGCGTTCGTGGGTAATGTCCCCTGATGCGCGCGCGAGGGGAGATAATTGCTGGGTGGATTCTTGCCGGCGAACCTCAGGAAACACTGGCCCGAGAAGTGGAATAATTGGGGCTGGGGCGAAGGCAAGCGTGCCGAGGCTGCCCAAGTCCGAATCCCCCGTGTCTGGCGCGTTGGTGGGGGCCTGGCTGCCCCTGCCCTCAGTCCCTAGTGACGGGGGTCATCTCAAGGTCGCCACAGTGGTATTTATTTTATTTAAAACGGTCTCTGTGGCACCCACACATTCAACCTCTCTGATCCCCTCCCGCCTTCTGATTTTAGGAGCCTCCTTTTTTTGGTAAAGTTGATGATCCCTACCTACCGTCTCTGTGATCCCTCCACCTCTGACTTGACGCCCCCCTATTTACATTCCCCTAGATTCCACCACTCTCCACTACTCCCAAACCACCGACTCCCTCCCGGTCTGGCCCGAAATGGGGAGAAACGCAAGGTTCCCCTTTGACATGTCCAACCTAGAAAGGATGAGTGGTGTTTTTTTTTTCTCGAAGCTCTTAGGACTGGTGAGAAGTTACGGATGACGCCTTTACAAAGATGAAGAATTCCCATTTCAAGTCCATAACTTGTTCTTTCTTTTTTGCTCAGAGTGCCTTCATCCTAAGGCATCAATCAGAAAAACGCCAGCCGCGCTCCTCCTGGCCTGGAGTCTGCCAGCTGACGTCCTCGGCCCTGCAGGATTTTAAAGTCATACGAAGGCCACAAAAACATTGACTAGGTAAGGCCTAGAAGGAGAGGCCAAAAATAGGAGCGAGAGCTCTTTAAAGCCTCTTATTTGGCGACGTGTTTCGCTAATTGGGAAGTTCAACACAAGGCTTTCCCTGCCCATAAAAGGCTGGTATTTCGGTGTGTGTGTGTGTGGGGGGGGAGCAGATGGAAGGGGTCCCGTGGGAAGGCAAGCGTGGGTGTCCCCGAGTTTAATTAAGAGTTGCATTGTGCTTAAGGGAGGGGGAAAGATGCCGAGGCTGGGACAGCGTTTCTGTTCCCTTCATCACAAAATAACCTGAAGTAAAAAAAAAAAAAAAAAGGCCCGCGTCTAAGAGCGGACTCTGGAATAGGAGTACCATTTGGACCACGGTGTCCCTGGAATACAGAGAGCTAATTTCCTTACCGATCAGAAAACACAAATAGCTGAACCGAAGGGGGCGGGCGGGGTGGGGGGGGGTGCGGGAGATAGAGGAGATGGACAAGGGCAAAGAAGAAAGGCCCCGGAATGAAAATAACTGCGCCAAAGGGCTGGCATTCCCGCTCTGCCAGACGTCTCCTCCAAAGCTGGGCAGCTCTGTCCTCCCCAGAACGCACCCTCTGCCCCTTGACTTTCCAGCCCAGTCGGGATCCGATTCGAGGACACCCAGCATCTTGGAACGGGGTGGGGGGGGGGCGCTCCCAAGCTGGGAGGGGAGGACAATGTGGCGGAGTACCGGGACCCTCAAGGACTACAGGCCTCAGAGGCAGGGCGGACCGGCATGAACTTGGCCTCCTTGTTCATGGGCAGAGCAGTCCACAGGGCACTGGTCGGCTGGGTTTTCCCATCGGAGGAGCTCGGGGAGCCTGCAGCGGCCGCTTGGACACCCCACGACGTGTCGCCTCCTGGGTCTTGGGGCCGCCGGAGGAGGCTGAGCTAAGACCTTGACCCTGTGACCCGGATCCCGCCAATGAGGGGGGAGGAGTGGCCGCAGGTCCGCGCTGGGAGCGGGACGAGGGCGCCCACGAGGGGGCGCAGGCAGGGAGGTGGCCGGCGGGGCACCGACCAGCCCAGGAAAATGCTCGCGGGAGCAGATGCAGGCGGAGAGTAGCAGCAAAAAAAGGTGGGACAGGAGAGCAGATGAATCTGCTCAGAGGCAAATACACTGGCCTCGGGGAGCCTTGGTAGTTTTCCTGTGGGCATTACAGGAGAAGATCCTGAGCAGATTATTCTGAGTGAGAAATTGTAGATTTCTCTCCATCGCCTGAAATTTTGTGTCCAGTGCCTCTAAACATATTATTTCCTCGCACTTTTGCCCCCACTTTGGACGTTAGGGGTCTTAGCACAGTCCCCCCCACCCACACCCCCCAGCAGTTTAGTACATCTTTTTTTGAAGCGGAGAATTGCATTATGGCTGTGGGAGTGAAGAAGGTATTTTATTTGGGCAAATGGCAGTTGAGTCTTCATACTCATGGGGGTGGGCGCTGATTAGTCTACCCCCTTCACCCCTTACTTATCCAGACCTCGTTCTTGTCCCTCAATTCTCCCCTTCACTGCCGTTGGGGCCATTTCATTGTTTATTACTGGCCCGGTTTAGGGTTTGCAATGGACTGAGGAGAAATTAAAACCAACGTATTTTGCTCGGAGAATCCCAAAAAGGCTAGAAGGAAAGGAGATTGAAACCCACAGTTCAAGTGAAATTTAGACCTACGAGTGATTTTTACTTATTCCTTTTCATGGATAATAGAGAGTTGGCTCTATCTGTCACTGCACGTTTCTCCCTAATAAACAGTTCCAGGACTATAATCTAACAGGCGTAAAATTTCCAATTTCTGAGAAACGAAGTGACCACCGACGCTATCTTTTAAATAGTACAAATAGAAACCTCTGTTGCCACAGTTTTCCACACTGGAGGATCGATTCCAAGCTTTCTTCCTTCCTAATGCAGGCCTGGTGTGGGGGTAGGGTGCTGTGTACCCCACACAAAGACTTGCAAACCAAGATAGGCTGATTTGAATGCTGGGGTCCCAGGCGAAAATCTCCACACAGGGCTTTTGACTCTCTGCCAACTGCAAAAGGGGACTGATCATCAAAGAAAATGCTGTCCTTTCTTTCCCCATTTCCTTTTATCTCCTCCCAAACTATGGCCAACTTACACCGGGCCTCACAGGATGGGGAGCAAAAAGGGAGAGGAGATACTTGCACGGGGTATAGGTTGAGTCGTGTTTTCCTTTCAGATGGGCCTTGTTTATGGAGGATGCATCTTCATAGCAGGCACTTCTTCCACCCCCCCCCCCCCATCTCCCAAGCATCACATTGGGCAGGATTGACTCCCATGGCATAGAGCTCAGAAAGATCTCACCCAGAAGCGTTTGATCAAAGACAGGAAGGGGAACTGGTCCAGAAAACGCTACCCATCCATCTCCTCATGAACCAACTCTCACATGTTTCTCCTCACCCTCCTATTTTCTTCTCTAGCTTTTTGGGTAAAGTATTTTTATATTATTTATACAAAGCAAACGACCTTTTATTGCATTATACGAAAGGGAGAGTGAAGCATCACTTTGAAAATTGTGACATTCCAATGAGAGCTATATTATGTTGCTTAAACACATTTTGAAGGCATCATTGGTATTGTCTGTGGTGGGAAGTAAAACAAAGGCTCTCACAGCATGTCGGGTTTAATACTAAACATGCTCACATTTAAGACTTTCAACCATTAAGCAGGAGAAAGGAGAAAGGGAGACGGGAAATAGTAACCGAGGGGGAGAGAATAGAGAAGACGGAAGCCACCTTAGTGAAGACAATCCTGAGAAACATAGCTGGCGTGGATTGCGCACCTACTATGTGCCATGGGCCTAAGTCAGTGGTTCTCAACCTTCTGGCCCTTTAAATACAGTTCCTCATGTTGTGACCCAACCATAAAATTATTTTCGTTGCTACTTCATAACAGTAATGTTGCTACTGTTATGAATCGTAATGTAAATATCTGATATGCAGGATGGTCTTAGGCAACCCTTGTGAAAGGGTTGTTCGACCGCCAAAGGGGTCGCGACCCACAGGTTGAGAACTGCTGGCCTAAGTGCTTTCCACACGGATTGAATGATTCTCCCAACAACCCTATGAAGATGGTTTTATTATAATCCCTCTTTTACAGATGAGGAAACTGAGGCACAGAAAGAGTAACCAGCTGGCCCTGGTTTAGCTGGGATTTGCCTAGGTTTTCACACTGAAAGTCCTGTGTCCCAGCAAATGCTTCAATCCGGGCAAACGGGGATGGTTGGTCCCCCTACGCACAGGAAGCAGCCATTTGTCTCAGCTCACAGAGCTGGGGCCAGGATTTGAACCCAGGCAGTCTGATTCAAGTCAGCCATTCCCACCTCTGCACATCCTGTCCATTTTACAGATGAATAAACTTGAGGATCACGGGGAGATCAATTGCCTTATGCACAGCCACACAGCTTGCTCATGGCAGGAGGGAGACTATAATTTGGAACTTTTGAATCACACCCCGTTCTTACTCTTGGCTAACTTCTATAAAAAAAAAGAGTTTTTGGCCCTAACCAGTTTGGCTCAGTGGATAGAGCATCGGCCTGCGGACTGAAGGGTCCCAGGTTTGATTCCGGTCAAGGGCATGTACCTTGGTTGCAGGCACATCCCCAGTGGGGGGTGTGCAGAAGGCAGCTGATCGATGTTTCTCTCTCATCGATGTTTCTAACTCTCTATCCTTCTCCCTTCCTCTCTGCAAAAAATCAATAAAATATATTTTTTAAAAAAAAGAGTTTTTGTAGAAAAGGTGGCTTTGGCGGAGCTCAGTGGTTGGCAATCATCCTATGAACCAGGAGGTCACGATTTGATTCCCGGTCAGGGCACATGACCGGGTTGCGGGCTCCATCCCCAGTGGGGGGCGTGCAGGAGGCAGCCGATCAATGATTCTCTCTCATCATTGATGTTTCTATCTCTTCCTCTCCTTTCCTTTATGAAATCAATAAAATACATCAAAAAAGAAGGTGGCTTTAAAATATCTTAAAGATAGAATTAAGGAGAAACAAGATAATATGCAAGAAGAAGATGAATATCATAGCTGGACATGTACATACATTAGCACTACCTCGCAACAACATATTAGAACATGAAGGAAAGGAGGTCACCTATATTGTAAACACAATTTATAATGAAAGACAATTTTAAAATTGCAATAAGCACACAAAGAAAATAATTATATGGAACATGCAGCCATTAGGAAGGGAACATTTTAACTCCCTAAAGCATTTACTGTATTGTTCTGATACCATAATTGTTCAATCATGATGATCATTGTTCTGGCTCATACCGTCCTCAAAACTGGCAGCCCCCTGCGGTGTTCGTGTTTCCAAACAGCTTCGCCGAGGGCCTTGGGACAAAACTTCCAGAACCAATTCCATTCTGTGCATATAGCTGGTAAGCAGCTTGTGGAGCTGGGCATTGGCCAGGAAAGACCTCTCTCTCTCTCTCTCTCTCTCTCTCTCAACACAGACCATTCTAAAAATGCAGCTTGACATCAATAAAAATAATCACTATTTGATGCATTTCTTATAATTATAGGGCATCAGGGCATCTCTCAGTGAGGCTCTGCAGTTAGCAAAGTTGTGATTTGGCTGTGTCAGGCTGATGCGGGAGACAGCGAGGGCCCAGCGCCCCTCCGAATTCTGGCAGGCATCCTGAATGCCAGCAGCTTGGGCACAACTTCAGGGAAGAAAACATTTTGGAAATGATGAGAAAACTGTGAGGGGGGACAAAAGAAAACTGTAAACAGAAAATGTGCTAAAGAGTGCAGACTTATGCAGAGCTAAAAGAGGGCAGGTGGAGTGCGTTCTCAGTTTCTTCTGTGAAGAAAACACTGGGCTGACTCCATTCTGGTTCCGCAGAGCTAACATGCGCCTCAGTGATGGTGGTTGTTTTATTGAACAGAAGCACCTGGGGCTGTGTGAGGAGCAGGGCTAGAAGGGCCAAAGGCGTCTGAGGAAAAAGGTGAACAGCTGTGTTTCTTATCAGACACAGAGGCTTAGTCATTGTTTACTCATTCCCCTGTCTTGGACATTTGTGTTATTTTTATTGTTTCGTTATACAAATAACATTATAATGAAAACCTCTGTGCCCCTAACGTGTTCTTTTTGAAAAAAAAAAAAAAGTTTATATTGATTTCAGAGAGAGGAAGGGAGAGGGAGAGATAGAAACATCAGTGATGAAAGAGAATCATTGACTGATGCCTCCTGCACACCCCCCACCAGGGAACAAGCCCGGAACCCAGGCATGTGCCCTGACTGGGAATCCAACCGTGACCTCTCAGTTCTCAGGTCAATGCTCAACCACTGAGCCACACTGTTTTTAAAATTTTTTATTGATTGATTTTTGGAGAGAGAGAGAGAGAGAGAGAGAGAGAGAGAGAGAGACATCAATTTGTTCCACTTATTTATACACTAGAGGCCCAGTGCGTGAAATTTGTGCACTAGTAGGGTCCCTAGAAGCTGCTGGCCAGGGCCTCCCTCCCTTCCCCCGCTGGCCCCACGCCCTGGTCAAACTTCCAGACAACTCCCGGTTGAGGGAACAATTTGCATACTATGCTTTTGTTATATAGGATTCATTACTTCTTATATGTACCCTGACTGGGGGTTGAACCTGCAACCTTGGTGTATTAGGATGATACTCTAACCAACTGAGCTACCTGGCCAGGGTCTAACATTCTTCTTTTTTTAATTTTAAGTTTTTATTGAAGTTATACATGCATGATTTATTTTTTGTAATATATATTTTTTGTTAATCCTCACCTGAGGATATTTTTTCATTGAGTTTTAGAGAGATTGGAAGAAAGAGAGAGAGAGAAATATCGATGTGAGAGAGACACATCAATTGGTTGCCTCCTGCACGCACCTTGACCAGGGCCGGGGAACCTGCAACCAAGGTATGTTCCCTTGATTGGAATCGAACCTGGGATGCTCTATCCACTGAGCCAAACCAGCTAAGGGCTATGTCAGCGGTTCTCAACCTGTGGGTCGCGACCTCTTTGGTGATTGAACAACCCTTTCACATGAGTCGCCTAAACCATCCTGCATATCAAATATTTACATTACGATTCATAACAGTAGCAACATTACAGTTATGAAGTAGCAACAAAAATAATTTTATGGTTGGGTCACAACATGAGGAACTGTATTTAAAGGACCAGGAGGTTGAGGACCACTGGGCTACGTGCACGTGATTTAAAGAGCTTCCTGATACTATAAGGTTTGTTAAGGCAAATAAATCTTCAACATATCCTTCCTACATGACAGGTACTGCCAATCCTCTTAGTTAATTTTGGTACTGCCCTTTACAGTTCTAAATATTATACCTACTTCTGCTTTTTGAGTTTTAGGTATTTGCCTATTGACTTCCTACTCTTGAAGGTGATGATTTCTTTTTCCTTCCACCTGCCTTCCCTTCCATGCAACTTTCCCCTGTACCCTCAAACTAATATATGTGTTACATGCCATTGACTCGGGTCCGATTATGGTGACCCCATGATGTGTAAGGTCCAAAATGTCCCATCCTCAACAGACGTGCTCAGCTCCTGTAGACTCAGGCCTATAGCTTCTTTAAGAAGCTACTTCATTCTAATACAGTCATAGTCATATAGTCATGTTGAGTCATGTTGTACTTTTACTTAGACTAATGCTCAAAGTTTAATTATTCTGATTTCTTTGCTATTATGAGCTGAGTCATGTAGGGAACTGTGATTAATTTCCTTTCCTGTACAGCTTTTTGTTTTTCCTGGAGATTAGAATGTCTGTTGTTTGCTTGATAAATTTTCTCTGTACCTATTACTAACTCAATGAATTTTTTTTTTGCATTAGTATTTCCTTTAATTTTCTAAGACTGGGCTTACTGGTAATAGTGTGAATATTTTAATGTCTCTTAAAATATTGCCCAAAATTTCTTTAACTGGTTGAAACAATTTATATCACCACTAGCAATATATGCATTATCTATTTTACCACAACCTTGTCAGCATTATGTATTATAGCTTCCCCCACCCCCACTCCCCGCTTAATTTTTGGTTATAGTAAAATAGCTATATACTTGAATACTCCATGCTCAGTAACTTCCCCCTCATCCCAACAGTTCTCTCTCTTGGCTTTCTGAGCCGCCTGAACTAGCTACCAGGAAGATGGCAAGGATAAATGAGCAAAAAGGTGATCCCAAGGCAATGCACACTTGGGAAGGTTTCTGAAGACATCTGTGGCAGAGTGCGCAGTACGGAAGAGCTTAGCTTCTGGACTCTGCGATACCTGATACCTAGCTTGGATCCCAGTTCTATTTCCTGGCTGTGGCCTTGGGCAATCTAACTACTCTCTTAAGACCTAGTTTCTGCCCTGGCTGATGTTGCTCAGTTGGTTGGAGCATCATGCATACACCAAGAGGTGGCGAGTTTGATCCCCGGTTGGGATGCATATGGGAGGGTGTTTTCTCTCTCTCTCTCTCTCTCTCTCTCTCTCTCTCTCTCTCTCTCTCCCCCTCTCGTTCTCTCTCTCCCTCTCGTTCTCTCTCTCTCTCCCTCTCTCCCTCCCTCCCTCCCCCTCCCTTCCTCTCTCTAAGATCAATTAAAAACAACATTAAAAAAGACTCAGTTTCCTCACCTGAAAAGCAGGAACTGCATTTTATTACATTAGTAATATAGTGTAGATGCTAAATAAAAGCTAGCTTGTTTTGTGAGATATGAGTCCTGAAATGCACATTGTTTTACATGTTTTTGAATATTCATATACCTATTCTTATGGACTATCGACTGGAGACTGGAATTGTTCCATTAAAAGGTATGTACAATTTAAACTTTATTGATATTGACAAAAAATGCCCTTTAAAAAGAGCATTCCACTTTATACTTCTACAAATCACATTGATAACACTGGATATTTTCAATCTTGTAAAATACTGTTAGTTTGATGAACAAAACCTAATAGCTTATTATTGTTTTTATGTGCCTTTCATTACTAGTAAGGTCAAGTATTTATTTCTTTATGTGGCAATAGGCCAATTGTATTCTCTGAACTGTTTGTTTTCAATTGCTTCTTAATGTTGTGCACAGATTATTTTATTCACAGTTAGTGTTTTAAAAGTTCACTAGGGCTTGCCCAGCTGGCGTGGCTCAGTGGTTGAGTGTCAACCTATGAACTAGGAGGTCGCGGTTCAATTCCCTGTCAGGGCACATGCCCGGCTGTGGGCTCGATCCCCAGTGTGGGGTGTGCAGGAGGTGGTCAATCAGTGATTCTCTCTCATCATTGATGTTTCTATCTCTCTCTCCCCCTCCCTTCCTCTCTGAAATCAATAAAACTATATTTAAAAATAAAAGTTTATTAGGGTTTTATGAAGAGCTGGCATGAGGATTACTGTGAGTTCATCATTAGTCTCACTCTGACTTCCTTCAGATTCTAAGTATAATGACCGGTGTTTCTTTTCATGAGTAGTATATAGCAATGGCCCTCTGTTAGTCTGTTAGGTGGTTTGTCTTGAAGGGACATGAGACAAAGACTGCTGATTGCTTCCAAATATCCATTCTCCTGGTGGTAGATTGACGAGGGCTGCAAATTCGGTCACTGCCTTCACAGAGAAGTGAAGTTTATTTCTTCTCCTCTTGAAGAAGGACTGGGCCTGTGACTGCTTTGACCGGTAGAAGGTAGTGAAGTGACACTATGCCTAAGCTTTGAGAAGACCTGGAAGCTTCTGCTTTGTGTTTTTGGCTGCCCCACTGGAGAGAGATCACACGGAGAGGAGAGGCTGGGGAGCCGCAGTGAAAGGGAGAGTGGCCCAAGCATCCCAGTATCTAGTTGACTTCAATGCTGTGAGACCCCAAGTGAGACCAGCAGAACTGCCCAGCTGAGCCCACTCAACCCACAGACCCATGAGAGATAACAAAATGGTTATTGTTATTTATTTTTTGTTTGTTGTCATTTTAAGCCACTAAGTTTTAAGGCAGCAATAGATAACCAAAGCACCCCTTATGTCCTTTAGTAACCAGGCACTGGTTTCATCTGGACACACTGTAGTGCAGCTGAAAACTCATAATTCTTAGCTGCTTTTTCAGGGAAGAGTGGCCAATTTGATAACATTCTGGATGAGGATGTGCTGTGTGGTATTTCCAGGAAGTCACCTTAAAGGAGAGGGAGCAGCCTGACCAGTGTGGCTCAGTGGTTGAGTGTTGACCTATGAATGAGAAGGTCATGCTTTGATTCCCAGTCACATCACATGCTCGGCTTGTGGGCTTGATCCCCAGTGTGGCGCGTGCAGGAGGCAGCTGATCAATGATTGTCTCTCATCATTGATGTTTCTCTTTCTCTCCATCTCCCTTTCTCTCTGAAATCAATAAAAAAAATATACTTTTTAAAAAGAGAGGGAGCAGACTCTTTTCTCAATTCCTCAAATGTGCTGCCTGGAATAGATGTGATGGCTGGAGCTCTAGCAGCAAGATTGAACCATAAATACAAGAATCACATCCTTGGGATGGCAGAGTGGTAGGCCAGAAGGTCCCTGAGTCCCTGACAACTTTCTAGAGAGAACATACTCCAGTCCTGAACCTCCTACTTCCACACACTTTTAAATCTAACTTATGCCACTGTCTTTTTCCTATTCTATGCAGCTGAACCTAATCCTAAGTGACATAGGGCAAAACCAAATTCCATTATGAAATGTGTTATTTTGCCTTTGCAATAGGGGCCTATGTCACAATGATTTATTTACCTATTTTGGAAACCCTGCATCAAGATACAATGGTGAATGAAACCATAGTCCCCCCCCCCCACACACAGAGAGCTTTTAGTTAATTAAATCATCACAAAGCAAATGGAAAATTAACTGTGACCTAGGTCCTTGGCAGATAGGCTCATGGTGCTAGGAGAGTCCATAATGTGGCCTTTGCTGAATCAAAGAGGTCGGGAGGTCTGGAGTGATGCTTGAATGGAGGTCTGAAAGGTAGGCTCAAGTGAACTGAGTGATGACAGCAGGAAAGAAGAGCATTCCAGTCAGAGGCAAAAGCATGTAGAAGGGCATGGCAAGTACAATGGATAGAAAGATGATGAGGCTGGAGTGGGGACAATGAAGTGAGTATAGTGCGCATGAAGAAGGAGAGGGTGGCAGATGAGAAAACTAGGAGTTAGTGTTTATGAGTCTCGTCTATGTTTTAAAAGCACTGGAAAACCATTCAAGTTTTGTTTGTTTTTTAATATATATACACACACACACACACACACACACACACACACACACACACACACATATATATACACACACACACACACACATATATATAAATATATATATATATATATATATATATATATATATATATATATATATATATATATACAAATTAGCTGGGACACCATAACAGTCACAACTGCTCAGGAGGAGGCTACATGTGCAGGTGGGAGGGAGGGGACTCCTGTGCAGTGAGGCAAGCCACAGATGGTGCAGGCCCGCAGAGAGCAAGGAGCAGGGCCTGCCCACAGAGAACAGGGCCTGCCAGTCAGGGAGCGCCAGCAGTCCTGCCTCTGCGCATGAGCTGCAGAGGAAACACCTTCTCTGACCGCTCATTGGCTAAGCTCCCCATATGCTACTCACAGTGTTCTTGGTAGCTTGAGTAATAAGAATCCAAGAAGGTGATATAGGGTTTTTCCACCTCACTCCTGGAGGAAAAAACGAAGGTCCGCTGCTAGAGGGGCTAAGAAATGTCATATCCTGCCCTAGCCAGTTTGGCTCAGTGGATAGAGCCTCGGCCTGCTAACCACAGGGTCCGGGTTCAATTCTGGTCAAGGGCATGTACCTAGGTTGCAGGCTCCTCCCTGGCTGGGGCCCAGGTCAGAGCATGCAGGAGGCAACCAATCGAAGTGTCCCTCTCACATTGATGTTTCTCTCTGTCTTTCCCTCTCTCTTCCATGCTCTCTAAAAATCAATAGAAAAATATCCTCAGGTGAGGATAAAGAAAAAAGAAAGAAAGGTCATATCCTATGAAAGAGACATCTTGAAAATACCTAAAGAAAGTTGTCCTTTTTTTCATGGTGAAGGGACTGGAGTCCATGTTGATGAAAACATCTTGGTGGCTGTGATGGCCGGCAGTGGCAGCAACAGCGGGGGTGATAGGATCGGGGAGTGGGCCTAAGCCATCAGTAGGACATCCCTTGAGGGCTCCCGTATTGGAGAGGGTCCAGGTCAGGCTGAGGGACCACCCCCCTTGACAAATTTCATGCACTGGGCCTCCAGTATATATATATATATATATATATATATATATATATATATATATATATATATATATATATATACTTATATATATCTTTATATATTTTTATATATATTTATATATATTTATATATAAATATATATGTATTTATTGATTTCATAGAGGAAGGGAGGGGGAGAGAGAGATAGAAACATCAATGATGAGAGAGAATCATTGATCGGCTGCCTCCTGCATACCCCCAGTGGGGATTGAGCCTGCAATTGGCATGTGCCCCAACCAGGAATGGAACCATGACCTCCTGGTTCATAGGTCGACGCTCAACCACTGAGACACACCGGCCAAGCCATTCAAGATTTTAATCAAGTGAGTGGCAGTGGTCTAAGAGAGATGGTAGCAGAGGAGATGGAAAGAAGCCACAATATTAAAGAGATTTTTCTTATTCTCACTCTTGTGCTTGGGTCCCTGACTTGGATTTTTATTTGACATTGAGAGGTTGAATTGAATTCCTTAATTTTTGGTGAAATCAGGCACATGTGTTAGGATATGGTTTGAAGTGCATGCCACTCAGTGATAATAGTGGTTTTAAACAAGTTGGGAGCTTATTTCTCTTTTATCTAAAAGTTGTAGCTAATATGGTGGCTCTTTGCAAGGAAGTCATCAAGGACACAGTCTCCTTGCTGCTTTTTTTATTCTTGTTGCTGTTTTGTTTCTCAGATGTTGCTTTCATCTGTATTAGCCAAGATGGCTCTTGTCAACTTTTCAGCCAATTGGAAGGGGGAAGAGGGCAGGGGAAGTCACATCTCTTCCCTTTTTGTGGGTTTAGGGGTTGCACACATTGCTCTTTCTTATATATCAACTAGTGACCCTATGCATGGATCCGTGCACATTGAAAGGAAATTAATTAGAAGGTGGCTGGTGGGACACGCCCTGGAGCCAACCTCCCGTGGTCCCTCCCAGGCCAGCCGCACCTGGGGTGGCACTATGGCTCAAAGGGCGTCTGCAAAGTGAGTGGGGTCCCTCTGACATGTGGGGTCCCTTGGCCTGGCCTGCAGGGATCGAGCCAAAACTGGCTTTTCAACATCCCCTGAGGGGTCCTGGAGTGCGAGAGGGCACTCTGTAAAGTTGCTGTCATACAGGGTGTGGAGCGCAAATGCAAGTGTGCAGTAAACCAGATTCGGGGCGACAGTGCCCCAGCAACAACATAACCCATGGCTGAAGGTGGAATTGCGCGGCCCTGCGAGGAATCGGGCTCCCTCCTCTCTAGTTTTTGGGTGCATCACCCCAGAACCACTGCTGCCAAGTCAAAGCAACTCAGCAGCTCCTGCGCTGAGCATCTGCCCCTGGTCGTCAGTGCATGTCATAGTGACCAGTCAGATGGTCAGACACTTAGCATATTAACCTTTTATATATATAGACTAGAGGCCCGATGCAGGAAATTCATGGAAGAGTAGGCTTTCCTTCCCCCCAGCTGCTAGCACCGGCTTCCCTCCAGCACTCGGGACCTGGGCTTCCCTCCTTCGGCTGCTGGCAGGCACCCAGGGCCCGGACTGGCTTCCCTTGGGCCGCCCACAGGCACCCGGGACCCAGGCTGACATGTAAGCCTGGCTTCCCTCTGGCCCTGGCTTCATCAGGAAGGATGTTTGGAAGATGTCCGATTTAATTAGCATATTACCTTTTTATTATTATAGATGACTAGAACTTAAACTTATTGTCACACCTAGCTGCAAGGGAGGCTGGACTGTAATATTTATTCTGACAGCCCATGTGCCTGGCTAAACTAGAGAGTTCTAGTACTATAGATTATTGGAGGGAAAAATATATCTCTGAGCTAAATTCAGCCATGCCCATTCATTTACATATAGCTTATGACTGCTTTTGCCCTGTGAAGGTCCTTGGTTCCACAGCAAGTAGATAGTCTGAGGGCCAAAAGTAGCCCAGTTATCCTAGTGTGTTTATCCTAGTGTGTAGGCTTGATGGTGGCTGGCATGTTCCCCCAAGTCACCAGCACAAAGGATGGACTGTGGGACTGATGATGGCAGAAAGGCCCTGGAGATACTGTGAGGAAGGATGTTGCGGATAGGGATGTAGATTGCACAGTATGTGGGCAGGCTGTGCCTTGAGGGCTCCCACCCCCTGTGACCTAGTACCTGTGCAGGCTGTAGGAGACACCTGAGCAGGAGCTCCCCAGCAGGTTTGAGGTGGGAGGGTCCCCCAGAACCAAAGAGGCTCTGCATTTCACAGCACACAGGCAGGCTGATAGCTAGGCCTTCAGTTCCCCAACACATGGGCAGGTGGGTGCCTGAAGGATTGGCAGAGCCATGGTGTGTGGGCAGACTGGGCCCCGTGGCACCAGTGCAAGGCCAGAAGGTGACTGGAAGGGCCCCCTGGTCAACGGTGCATGGGAGGGATGGGAGCTGAAAGAGCACTTGATTCAAAAACTCACAAGCAGGTTCAAGCCTTAAAGGGCCCTCGGACCCCTGGTGCAGACAACTGTACAAGCCGGAAATGCTCTCCATTCAATAAAAACACAGGCAGGCTAATGGCAACATGGCCCGATGCTCCCCAGCACGCGTGCAAACTGGGGTATGAAATCACCTGCAAAACCACAGCATGTGGCCAGGTTTCTGACCGGAACGTTCCGTGGGCACCAGCCCCAAAGGGCTCCTGCTTCTTTAAAATGCGGTGGGTGGGAAGGCACAAAGGGGCGGGCTCTGCAGCAGTGGGGGCCTGTATGGTGGCCCAGAGGTCTTTTCAATTGCGCAGCTGTGGGCGGGAGAGCTGCTGGAGTGGCGTGGGCTCCCCAGCTCGCGGCCAGGAGGACCCGCGCAGCCACGCGGGAGTCAGGTTAGTGACGGGAAGGGCTCTGGACACGAGGGCTCAGGGAAGACGGCCCCCCAAACCAGGTATCTTCCCCAGCACCCGGAGGGCTGAGGGTGGACGGTGTTTCAATTCTCAGACTGACATACCTCAAAGTGGGGCGGGGGCACAGGCAATGGGGTGGTGAAGACCTGGGGGGTTGGGTAGGGGCTGGGAGGAGGGTGGGAGAGGGAGGAAATGGGAGCTACCTGTAATGCTATCAACAATAAAACATGTTTAAAAAATAATAAGCCGTAGCTGGTTTTCTCAGTGGTTAGAGCATAGGCCTGTGGACTGAAGTGCCCCGGTTTTATTCTGGTCAAGGGCACATGCCCAGGTTTCAGGGTCTATCCCCAGTGTGGGGTGTGCAGGAGGCAGCCGATCAATGATTCTCTCTCATCATTGATATTTCTATCTTTCCTTTCCTTTCTGAAATCAATTTAAAAAGAAAGAAAAGAAAAATCATAAATTCTTCTGTCCGCTGCCGGCAGGGGGTCCGGAAGGATCCACAAACACGTAGTTTTCAGGCTAGGCATTGGGGGAATGGGGTGGTCCGGAAGGACCCACCTAGATTTCAGGCTGGGGTTGGTCAGAGGGGCCTCAAGTCCCGCCCTGCAGGGAACCGGATGCACCAGCGAGCGGGGAGCTCTCATTTCCGGGCGCCAGCCAAGCTGTTCGCAGGGGGAGCTGTGGCGCACGTGCTGGGCCTGCAAGATGGCGGATGGGGCCATGTGCGCCCCGCAGATAAGGCAGGTTGGGGGACCGGATGACCGGCGGAGCTCTAGAGGGCCGGCTTTTTGGGGACTTGGGGACAGGAAGAGAACCTGCAACCAGTGGAGGAGAGGGAGGCTGGCCCCAAAGGTTCTCGTGGCCCAGGACAGCTGGTGCTTGGGGCCTGCAGCACCTGGGCTCCGACCCTGCCAGGGCCGTAGAAAGGCCACGAGGGCCTTGCGTTTCCACAGCGCGCGGGCTGGGGGTTGGGGGACGGGGGTCCCCTGTTCCCTGGCACACAGCAGTCAAGTTCGTACGCATCGGTCAAGTTCCTACTCCCGAACCTCAGCCGCTAGCCTTGGCTGGTGACTTCAGCTCCGGTGAGTCTTTCCTTTTAGCGGCACTTTCGGTGCACGCAACCTAAAAAATGGACACATATGTAATACCCTTTGTAATACTTTAAGCAAAAAAAAATAAAAATAAAATAAAAATAAAATAAGACCTTGGACTTAGGCTGCCAACAGCCTAGACAGAGAGCACGCCCAGTGAGTTATTTTAAAAGCCTTGAGGGCTTTTGAAAAGGAGGGAATGTTTCCTTATTCACGTGGAAGTCTCCCTGTCCCCCCCCTCCCCTCCCCCTTCCGCCATTTCTCCACGCGCTGCGGATCAAAGTAAACAAGGCAAAACTGGCCTTTAGCTTCCCAGAGATTGCAATGCGTTATGAAGGAGACGGCTACACAATTAATTGGTAGTACTTGGGGTATGTATTGTGAAGAAGTACTTTGCTATGAAAAAAAAAAGAAAAAAACCAGGGGGCCCTAACCGGTTTGGCTCAGTGGCTAGAGCATTGGCCTGCGGACTGAAGGGTCCCAAGTTCGATTCCAGTCAAGGGCATGTACCTGGGTTGCGGGCACATCCCCAGTAGGGGGCATGCAAGAGGCAGCTGATCGATGTTTCTCTCTCATCGATGTTTCTAACTCTCTAGCCTTCTCCCTTCTTCTCTGTAAAAAATTAATAAAACATATATTTAAAAAAACAAAACAGGGGGACCTGACCTATTGTGGGGTCAGGGAAGACTTGATGAAGTGAGAGACTTGAGAGGAGCAGGAGTTATCTACAATGTTATGTAGACCAGTGATTATTTTTTTAAAATATATTTTATTGATTCTTTTACAGAGAGGAAGGGAGAGGGAGAGGGATAGCGAGTTAGAAACATCCATGAGAGAAACATCGATTCAGCTGCCTCTTGCATGCCCCCTACTGGGGATGTGCCCGCAACCCAGGTACATGCCCTTGACCGGAATCGAACCTGGGACCCTTGAGTCCGCAGGCCGACGCTATCCGCTGAGCCAAACCGGTTAGGGCTAGACCAGGGGTTCTTAAACTTGAGTGCGTTTCAGAGACATCCAGAGTACTTGTAAAACATGGGCACACTGCACGCACTACATTCTAATTTAGTGGGTCTGCAGTGAGCTGCTGATTTGCTGTTGGAACCTGTTCTCAGGTGATACTGATGCTACTACCACTTAGGGACCACACTTTCATAAGCAGTCATCTGGGCCACAACTTCCAACAGGTGTGCTGAGGTCAGCTCATAAAGGATTTGGAGGACCTCATTAAAGACTCCAAACAGTGGCAAGCCATTGAACAATTTTAAGGCAATGGACAGGAAGGGTGCAAGTATGCTTGTGGGAAGACCAATTAAAAATGTAGCCCTGGCTGGTGAGTTACTTGGCCATCTTCCCATACACCCAGGGGTTGCTGGTTTGATCCCTGCTCAGGGCACATGACCAGGTTATGGGCTCAATCTCTGGAACAGGATGGGCACAGGGGGCTGCTGATCAGTGCTTCACTCTGCATCGATGTTTCTCTCTTTCCCTCTCCCCCCTCTCTAAAAATCAATAAAAATATTTTTTTAAAAGAGAGATGATTATAGTTTTGGATGGAAATGATGGTGGTGTGGTCCATGGTGGATAAAGTGAAGGTGGGAACATTGGAAAGGTATTTTGGAGATAAAGCAATGGAACTTGATTACTGAATGTAGAGATTAAAGGATAAGGAGGGGTCTGATATTCTCAGCTTGAAATATTTTTTTCTGAGATAAACCACACTGGTGGTCAGATTAGCGAGAAAGCAGTTTTGGGGATGCTGAATACAGGTGCCCTGGTTTTTATCATTCAATTAGAGATGCTGAGCAGGCAGCTTGACATATGGCCTTGGACCACAGAGGACATATATAATTAAGGACATATAATTAGTGGTGTGTGGTCTGGACCTCAGAGGATATGTGGTGTGTGTGCTTGGACCTTAGAGGATACACAGATACGTGGTCTGGGCCCGGTTTGTGCGGCTGGACATCAGAAAATGGACATTGTTAGTGTGCAGAGAGATTGACCCTGAAGCTATGGTACATGTGTGGAACAGAGATTGCAAACTCCAATGCCTTTAGGGGCCAGGCAGGTAACATGAGAATCCTGGCCAAATGCGTATTTTGTTTGAGTCAGTGACTGGGACTGTCTACTGTATTCCAGCTATATATTACCATGTGGTAATTGCATGGATTTTCAACGAAAGCCAGGAATCTGGATTTCACCACCAAATGTTTTAGTTTTAAATGTTGGTTCAATGTAAAAAATGGATCTGGGCCAAATAAAATGCAGATGTATTAGAAGTGACTTGCCTGCTTCCAGTTGAAAAGGGAAGAATGTCTAGGACAGTGGTTCCCAACATGGGGAACACACCCCACAGGGGGGCAATTTGATATTAAGGGGGGGCGCAATTCGAGAATGAGTTATTAACTGAATTTTTTGCATTATGATTCTAGGGGCCTAATATACGGTACATAAATATATATTGTGACATTTATGTGTTTCAGTCCTCTATTATGTTTTGAAACTTTATTTGCTATTTCTTCATATTACTTCATATTATTATTTTTAAACAATAGCTTAGTGATTTCTTCCTCAGTACTTCAACTGCTCTTTCATTCTTTAATTTTTCTTTTTCATGGATGCCATGTTCTTTGGAAGCTTGTTTAGACCAAACTAATGGCTTTTTAGGCTTCCTCTACATGAATAGGAGTTCACTTTTTGAATAAGAATTATAGCCCTAACTGGTTTGGCTCAGTGGATAGAGCATCAGCTTGCGGACTTGAGGGTCCCAGGTTCGATTCTGGTCAAGGGCATGTGCCTTGGTTGCGGTCACATCCCCAATGGGGAGTGTGTAGGAGGCGGCTGATCGATGTTTCTCTCTCATCGATGTTTCTGGCTCTCTATCCCTCTCCCTTCCTCTCCGTGAAAAATCAACAAAATATATTTTTAAAAAAAGAATTATATGGCACAGGGGGTGGGGGCATCAGGATTTTAGAGATGCTTAGGTGGGGCGTGGCCAAAATAAGGTTGAGAACCACTGCTCTAGGACCAAGCTGTGAGGAATCCAGTTGAATGAACAAATTCAAAGGTCTGATAGGGATGTGGAGTGGCCAGAAGTCAAACCAGGAGAGCATGGTGCTTGAAAGCGAACACAAGAGGATATGCAGTCTTCAGTGCTCTGCGGTATCCCAGATGTTAATGCCTCTAGGATGGATGTAAAGAAAACACTAGGTAGAGAATGTTTTAGGAAGTGCCCTTGGAAGATGTTTGTGCTGTGAGCCATTTACCTTTAATCTAGAAGGCAGAGCTTCGAGACTGAAGACTTGTCTGAATTCACATGTAAAGCTTTATAAACACTGTCATGAGTCCCTTTCCTTCCTCTGTCCAAACCTTACGGACTTTATAATTTAAAAAGGTTTACTTTAATCTTGGGTCGCAGTTTGATTTGATGCAGAGAGAAAAGGAAATTCAACATTTGCGAAAGGGTTGTTGTCAGGCCATGAAAACCTGAGATTTGTTTCCAAGTTCTCCTTTTGCTAGGAAAATAAGTTTGGGTTAAAACTTAAGAGTGATAAGCTGAATGATGTGTCAAAACAGGTCAGATTTCAATACTATTCTATAGGTTTTATTATGGTTTAATAGGAGGAGTGCTTGCAGAATAGGAATAAGGAAGCCTTACTGTGTGTCCTTAGGCAAATCAGTGATCTTTGTCTTAGGTTACTAATATCTCTACTCACATTATATGGACTTGTTGTGTGGACCCAAAAAAATTTGAAAGTACCTGAAAGTGATTTAAAAATGTTAGTGTCAATCTGAACTATCAATATGAAGTAACAGTATACTGTAGTATATCAATATGAAGTTGAACTGCTTTAGGAGTTGAGAATGACCTCAACACAGACCTCATAAACTGTGTTGACTAAATACTTGTTTACATATGCTAATGATGAAAACAGTTTAATAGCCTATATAATTTATCAACTAAACCAGGACACTTTGGAGTGTGAAAGGGGGCACTTTTAGTTCTGTAGGACGACAGGCAAAGCCTAGGACTACCCTGGGTGCAATGGGATCCATGATTAGCTCAGGCATAGATCAAATGTCACTGGATATAAAATTGATTTGTCAGATGGTGTGGTGACATCAGATCTGTGTATGCAAATCGGTCCCCCTCCCTAAAAATTCATTTACTTGGATATGCTATAAGGACATCTCTTTCACAAACAGGAATCCTGGACTAAATGAAATAAAAAAAAAATAACACTAAATTTACCATCTCCAGCACCCATGCTTGTTTCTAAAGGGCATTTAGAAATTCATCAGAAGGATTTGCTTTGGTTTAGTGTTAATTTTCATGAGGTAATTTGGTTAACACTTAAGAGTAGACTGTGGTGGGTGAAAAGAATATTGGGTGAGTCTTTACCGAGAGGAAAGGAAAATATTAAATAATGGAATTAGCACACAAAAGATGGTAGGTTCAGCAGTGTCATATCCCAGACAAACTAAGGCACAATGCATTTATATTCTCATGCAAGTAGGTGAGATACAGTGGTATGCACAGAATTTGAATGTTTCAAATGATTCATTTAGAGCCTAGCTACAGGCCGAAGTGATTTGGGGATCGTAGGTGAGATTAGAGGGATAATCATTTACATAGGTTTTTGTTTTGTGAGTTTTATTTTAAAAATATATTTTATTGATTTTTTACAGAGAGGAAGGGAGAGAGATAGTTAGAAACATCGATGAGAGAGAAACATCGATCAGCTGCCTCCTGCACATCCCCCACTGGGGATGTGCCCGCAACCCAGGTACATGCCTGCAACCCAGGTACATGCCCTTGACTGGAATTGAACCTGGGACCTTTCAGTCCACAGGCCGATGCTCTATCCACTGAGCCAAACCGTTTTCGGTTGTTTTGTGAGTTTTTATCTTCTGAAGTTTGATGTGGGTTTTGTACTTTTGTTGGAAGGTTTCCTGGGATGTGATTGAATCGTGGTGGCAACTGCTGCACCATTAGAAGATCCTGCGAAGATGACATTTCTCAGTAATCAGGTAAGTAGGCAAGTTGGCCTTTGTTCTCTTTCGTAATCTGAAGTGCTTTCTGCTCCGCAGCAAAACGCCTGAAAAGCAGCAGCACTCGGCATTGACAAAGAGATCTTTCTTTCTCTTCCACAATGCCCTGCGGAAAGGTAAAGAATTGGAGTGTGAATTTCTTTGGGAGTTTGAGCCAAGGAAACGCTAATGGAAGTTATGTTCCTTCCTCAAGACTATGTTTCCCCTCTCACTTTTGTAAGTTAATGTTCTCAGCTTGGAGACTGTGCTTCCTGCCTCATGGTGTTGGATTATGTTTTCTTCCTGGGGGTCTGGGAGAAGCTAGCCTCCCACTCAGTGGCCAGGGTTGAGCCAAAGCGAAGCTTCCTGGGAGGGGTCCAGGCAGTTCTAGCTCTGCACCTGCCTCAAAGGAAAATGCCCCAGCCTGGCTGGGCCAGAGGCGCCCCGTTTTGAAAATCCACATGTAGAGGTAACTGAGGACATAATAATATGGTTAACACGCCTTTGGGTTTTGTCAGAAGAAAGTTGCCACCTAAATATTGCCTTTGGATAAACTGTGCTAGTTTGGTATTTATTTTCAGGACCAAAGTTCTGTGTTCTCTCATGTGTCGGTGACCCCATTGAAGTCAATGGAACCACCATGGGCACATTCAGATAACTGATTTTGGGGTTGGTAAAATAGTAGTGATTAGAGGCACTATTGGCATTTTTATGTCAACTTAGAAACTGAATGGTAAAAACAATTAATTCTGGTTTTATTGTGACATTTTGAAATGTTGTCTACCTCAGTTTGGTTGTCACAATAATGACTCTGTTATTATGGGTCCTGCACAGTGGTTGTCACATGGAATGGTGGAGAACCCTTTACTACTACTTGCCTGATTTGAAATAGATTTAAAGTCTCTAAGTTCATACCAGGAGGAACAATATTCGGCAGAACTCTTTTGTTCATTTTGACAAGCAGAACTTCCTGTTAACCTTCCAGTCTTATTTTGGTTTAAAGATGTTTTTCACCTCGATACTTGTAGCAGTTTAGGGCAGGTCCTGGAACACTTGATCAAATACAGATCAACAAACATCCATTAGCGCAGCCACACCTGGGGTGGGGGCGGGCATCTTGGAGACACTGTTTTCCTGAGAGTGTTCAGTCCTTTGACCAGTGGACATTGAACTCAGCCATTGAATTAGATATTTTCTAGGCTCTGCAAATGTAAGAGGGAACCTTTGGAGAATCCCGTTCAACAGAGGATTGCCAGTTAAAATGGATCTACTTCCTATAACCCAGCCCTTGCAGTACTTGGGAGCTCTGAGCAGGGAGCCACAGTTCATGGGAAACACAGAATAATTTAAAGCCTTTCGTCCTGTAGCAAAGTTGTCCTTTATTTTAAGCATAGAATGTTCAGCACAGCACTGGCAAAAATCTTGCTGGATGTTGAGATGTACAAATTCCTCCCAGATGGCTCTTATCTTTGATTTGATGAGTGGAAGGTTCAGAGTTAACCCCGGTGGTGTTCAGTTCAGCTCAGTTCAGTTCCTGGGGCTTCCAGTTCCTCTTGCCTTCTCTGGAAACCGTTTCCTGGTATTCTAATTCTGTCTCTTGCCAAGTTGCAAGAGCACAGAGGAAAACCCCAGAAGTAGCTTGTGAAGTTGCAAGTTTTTTGGCTCCTATCCAAACACCCGTGAGCCTCATTTGTGTTCGCGTATAAGAAAAGCCAACCCGGATCTCCTACTAATGCTTTATTTAGCGCTTAAACTTTAATTGCAGGGTATAAATGATACCATTAGGAACCAATATCAATACTAATGCCACCTATATTATTATTTACTCGCCTGAAAACTAAGCTCGTTGAAATATATTTATTAACACTGTATCCTAGAACTACACATTTAAAGCTTAATTCTGTGTCTACTCATGAATTCTCAGTATATTCCAGTGTCGGAGCTTTCTAGCATGAGATCAATTCATTAGGAAATTCCAGTGATGAGGTGTGTTAGGGCATTGTTGGTTTTTTTTCAGGTCACAAGTACAGCCTGATTTATTCAGAAGATAAGCATCCTGTGTGGGATTCCATCCCCTTTAGCCAACAAACAGTTAAGTTCAACATTTCTGATATATAAACTTTGCTCTTTAGCATTCAAATGTACCTTATTCATTCCTTAGATTTCTCTTTCAACCATGGCTATTGTTTGTCACTAACAGCTAGCTTTTGTGAAGTTAATAAATGTGCATAATAAGGACACAAACGTATGGAGAAGTAATACTGTAATCCTTTTGTTTGGATAATCAGTCTAATGTATGCAAATTAAACCTTATTAGTACTAGGGTTTTGTGTCTGCTTATCAAAATGTGCCATTTTCATGAAAATTGGAAGTCCATTATATAAAGTTATTATTAACAATCATTTAGGAATTATATACGGTATGCAAATTAAAGTTGATTACAACTAATTAAGGGCTTTCTTTGTTATTTGACCTTGTCTGCTTTTTATGTAAATATGTTTCTTTTGGTCTGGCATATTTTTAGACTCAGAAAAGTATATTAAGACAAGTTACATTATGTATTTTTTAATGTATCTCTGTGCTGCCATTGTGCCCCTCATTTTGCAGAGGCACACATCGTATGTAGAGCCATGCATCTCTCTGTTTGGGGGTGGTTTCTAGATGAATAGAATTTGAACTAGAAAACAATCAAATTTCCAAGTCTCTTTAATAAGTTTCATGGAATATGAGCACAAACCCAGGATAACTTATAAACAGTCTTCATGCCAGAATGCCCTTTCTTTCCACCACTTATCGACTTAAGTGAGTCTTGGGTTGCAGATTTCCAAATGGAACTGTCCACATAGGATACATCCAAACCTGTAAGAATTTTTGTGAGTTTATTTGAGCCAAACTGACGACAATGGCTGGGAAGCACAATCTCAACAGATTGAGAAAATGCTCCAGAGAATGGCAGTCTTGTACCTTATTTTATACATTACAATCAACGGATGAGGCATGGGGGAGGGGGGATTACAGGAAATCCATTGGTGATAGATTAGAGAGGCGGGAGAAAGCAAAGCATGGAAATATCAGAGATTGGATAGAAAGTAAACCAGAGAGACACTACGTTTACATTGGTGGGTATGGATGATTAACAATTAACGTTTACAGCACATAGAGATAGTATGTGGGGTGGGGGAGACAAGGTAACAATGAGGGGTTCTGTGGTCTGTGATCTAGTGGGAGATTGTACCCTGAGGTGATTGTGAATAGCCGTGAAACCGAACTACCAATGGATCCAGGCTGCCTGTCATTACTTGAGCCAATTCAGCAGAGTCGATTGAATCATATATGAGCGTTTATTCCAATACTGCCGGAAGTATGGGAGAGCAGCAGGTCATCCACTAAAATCTGCTCTGCCCCCCACCATAATCCAGCTGCTTATACTCGGTAGGATGAGGATTATGTGGGGAAGTAGGGATTACAAGCATGGGGAAGTAGACTATGCAGACTGGGGCAGGACTCCATTGTTTGGGCAACAAGGTTATTCATCTTTCTTTTTTTAAAATATGTTTTATTGATTTTTTACAGAGAGGAAGGGAGAGGGATAGAGAGTCAGAAACATCGATGAGAGAGAAACATTGATCAGCTGCCTCCTGCACACTCCCTACTGGGTATGTGCCCGCAACCAAAGTACATGCCCTTGACCAGAATCGAACCTGGGACTCCTGAGTCCGCAGGCCGACGCTCTGTCCACTGAGCCAAACCGGTTAGGGCAAGGTTATTCATCTTTCCATGATATTAGGCAGTTCTTGAATGAGAATGGACCACATTCCAAGGTTAATTCCCAGGTCCAAGGTTGACTGCCAGGTCCTGGGGGCGTACAACACCCAGCCAGGTTAGAATGCCCTTTCTTTAATCAGAACAGTGCAATCACAGGTAATAGAGCATGATTAATATTTCTTTTATAACTATAGCTAGCCCCCAATATTCTATTTTTGCCCCTAACACCCTGACATTCCAAAGGTATGTTATAGATGCAAAAAGACAGTAGACAGGCCAGTTAAGGTAAAGATTGACCTTTGTCATGAAAGATACAGGCCTAGGACATGACTACCTGCCATGAACTGATTTTAGTTAGGAAGTTTTAATTTCAGACCATCCTATGTGGTTACTTTCGGTCTCTGAGTTTGTAAACCCACCATGCAGGCCTCCCCTGAACTTGTTAGGTTTAGTATATGGCCCGAGCTAAGTAATAAGCGATCCATCACTCATTTAATAAGGTGTCCTGCAAAACCTAATTGTTATCTCTGAAAGCATTAATCTAAAGATACCTAACTTCACCACAGAAAATATAACAGGTCCAGTCCCAGGGCCTTTAGGAAGACCTGTGTGCTTTTTGTGAAAAGGGGAACCATTTCTCAGCAGGCAAACAGGAAACATTTGAAGTGAGACTACTTAGCACTAACATTATATTTTTCCTTCAGTTCTACTTGTTTTCTGTGAACAAAGAAACTTGATGCAGTGGCAGAAGCAAAGGATCCTGGTTTAATTACATCATAGAAAAGACCTGGCAAGCTTTTTATTTGCCTTAAAGTATATGGGTAGGAAAAAGAATGGGGACGATAAGCCACCCAAGAAAAGAAATCAGACTATGGTGAGTGGAGAAGAACAAGCAGTATCTAGATACTTAAAAGAGGCAAACTACTTAAAATTCTATAAAAGAGAAACTAGGAACCAAATCACCATTGAATTCATCCAAATTTTGAACATATTCTTTTGTTTTTCTGCTTTGAACAAGGACAGTTTAATCTTTGAAAAATGTCTTTTGACTCTTATAAAGGGATTCAAACCAAACTTTTAGTTGACGTATAATATGTAAACAGAAAAGTGCACATATCATAAATTTTCACAAACTTAACACTGATTTAACCAGGATCTAGATCACGGAACAGCACATTAAGAGTACTCCAGTAGCTTCGACCTTTTTCACAAAATAGGTGACAGTATATGTGTGGGTCTGTTTTTGGCCTCTTGAGAACTGACATCTCTACAATATCGAGTCCTTCAGTCTATGGACATGGTATATCTTTCATAAAGGGAAGCTTTATTTACTTTACTTTTTAAAAAAATATTTGTATTGATTTCAGAGAGGAAGGGCAAGGGAGAGAGATAGATAGAAACAATGATGAGAGAGACTCACTGATCGGCTGCCTCCTGCACATTCCACACTGGGGATCCAGCCCGAAACCTGGGCATGTGCCCTGACAGGGAATCGAACCATGACCTCCTGCTTCATAGGTCAATGCTCAACCACTGAGCCATGCTGGCTGGGCCATAAAGGGAAGCTTTATAATCCAACAGTGCCCCTGGAAAATGCAGGAAAATCCAGAAGAGAGAGACCAAGTTCATTCATTTCGCTGTGATTTTGAGGGTCCCTGTATGGAGTAGATGTTCCACTTCACCATATTGTCTAGAAAGGATGCAGAGGTGCTGCTGGGCTTCAGGGAGTAGATGAATCTTTCATGTGGAGCCTCCAAGTTTTCTAGCCACTGGCGCTTTCATCATCATCCTCATTGCAGGCGTTCCGTGTCTTCCTCCCTCCTCAGGGCATCGACCATCATTTCTTTCCAATTTTGCTGCAGTTCCTTTGCTGAAAGTTTTTAGTATAACATAGAGTATGGTGCCTTTGGTAGCCTTCCACTATATTTATTTCTTAATTTTTTGAAATATATTTTATTGATTTCAGAGAGGAAGGGAGAGGGAGAAAGCGATAGAAACATCAGTGATGAGAGAGAATCACTGATAGGCTGCCTCCTGCACCCCCCGCCCCCACCAGCGATCGAGCCCACAATCTGGGGATGTGCCCTTGACCCTTCAGTCCGCAGGCCGATGCTCTATCCACTGAGCCAAACCCGCTAGGGCTGGTAGCCTTCCACTTTAGGTGCAGGTCTCCTAGTGAACATTTTCTTCTCTGTTCCAAAGAGAAACAAATTTTGTCTTTCTCAGGCTCAAAATGTGCCCTGCTGAAATGCATAAACCACGATTTGGTTTTTATGTTTCTAGAGACCATAATAGTTCCAGACATTTTTCTTCCCCCTCAGCAAGATGGAGAACATTTGAAGTCCTATCTCTGTGGAAGTTTTTCAAAAAGTCCTCATTGGCACCATGGCTTCGTTAGGTACAAATGCACAAAATGATCTCATGATCCTGGCCTCACAGAACTACAGGCTGTGTCTGAATTGTACCATAATAAAGATGCTGCTGTGGGTGCAGCTTTCCGCCTTCTAAGAAGATTCTTTGCTCTTGTAGGAGTTGCTGGGTGTGCCTGGAGAAGCTCCAAAAAGGTTAATAAGTGCCTGTGGAAGCAGGAGAGGGAAGATTGAAAGAGAACCCAGGAAATTCTCACAATGGTGCTCGGAAAAGGAGGTGAGTGCCAAGTCTCTAGTCTGCCTTCAGAACAATGTAGAGAAGCATAAACACAGGGAGAGGTGTGGGTGACGCCCCCTGCTGTCAGGTGACTGGCTATGTAATCCACACTTCTTTTCCCGCGTGCTGAGTGCCTCTCAGCCTGGGAATGGGAGATAGGGATGTAAAGCGCTCTCACCTGGTCCTGGCAAATGGGAAAAGTGGGCTGGGCTGACTACCGTGGGGCTCTCAGAGCCCCAAAGAACAGGGTCCCTGAAGTCACCATTTTGCTTTAGAAGGTTTATTATTTCACATTTCTCAAAATAACACGCTGAAATTACAGGCACCACAAACAAGATTCAAGCGATGTGAGTCTTTTAATTCAGGCAGAATTTAATGTGTAATTAAGATTAATTATACCATAATGGAATTGTAGACACATGATTATTGCATCACATTCCTTGCAGACATGCATCTTGTCTCAGCATTCTGGCTTCTCAGGTTGAGGAGCACGCTGAGAGGCAGAGCCACGGAAGCTGACTGCATTGTGCGCGGTGTGTTTATTACAAGGTCGCTTTGGAAGTTAATTTTTGCCAGCAATCATTTCAGAAGTGTTTGAAATATGCCCAAATGCGATTGCTTTTAAAAATTCCCGTGTTTTGAGAAAAAGTCAGCCTTAAAATACTTCCATTAGAAGTTCAAAGCATTTGTGTGTATCATTTATTAAGTTTAGGACACTACCGAGTGTGTGAAGTGTTTGGGTTATGTGTGAAGGTGAAAATAATTTATTTCTTGGTCATAAATTCAAACTATGGGTGGTGCCCTGGCCGGTGTGGCTCAGTTGGTTGAGTGTTGGCCCCTACACCAAAAGGTCTCGGGTTTGATTCCCAGTCAGGGAACATGCTCAGGTTGTGGGTTCAATCAATCCCAGTCAGGATGCATGCAGGAGGTGACCGATGTTTCTATCTCATCAATGTTTATCTCCCTCTCCCTCTCTCTCTAAAATCAATAAAAACATATCCTCGAGTGAGGATTAAGGAAAAAAAAAGAAAGAAAACAAAATATGAGTGGGAGTCTGGAGATGATTTAGAATAGGCCGCTTTCTGAACCAGACAGGAGATGGGCTAAACCAGTGGTCGGCAAACCGCGGCTCGTGAGCCACATGCGGCTCTTTGGCCCCGTGAGTGTGTTTCTTCCACAAAATACCACGTGCGGGTGCACACGTACAGTGCGATTGAAACTTCGTGGCCCATGCACAGGAGTTGGTTTTTGGCCTGAGTGAGTCTGTTTTGAAGAAGTGGCTTTAGAAGTGGGTGTCGGTCGGTCGGGTGACAGGAGACACGGTGCAGGCGGGCCAGGGGATACGCAGCGCGGGGGAGGCGCGCGATTCATGCATGTGTTAAGTGAGCCAGTCAGTCAGCAGTCTCATTGTGCAGTGGTCAGTGCTAGTCACATCCGCAAATCGCGCGCGGGTGACAAAAAATAGACGAAACCAAGTATACAAGAGGAGTGTCGATGGGAGAGTTGGAAGGGGTCGACCTCAGCGAACGTACCTCAATCAGATTGAGGACGTTTTTAGCAAAGGCCAGCTTAGGAGTACCCTAATTAAGTTAACAACAGTGAACCTACCTATGTAGTTTAAGTTTAAAAAATTGGCTCTCAGAAGAAATTTCAATTATTGTACTGTTGATATTTGGCTCTGTTGACTAATGAGTTTGCCGACCACTGGTAAACCTTCACAAATGGTTTTAACTCTCCTGTTATAAAAAGACAGAAATCAAAGAAAGAAATTCCATTATACACTATAGTATATTATAGACAACAAATGCAACAACTTTGACTTAACAGGCTGGAGGCAGCTCACATACAACAACTTTGAGTCAATACTTCAGCTGGCCTAATTAGACCTGGAGAGTTTGCTTTGCTTCAGTTTTCTTTGCTATGATTTCAACACTAAAAGGGACTCATTCTCAAATGTGAGTAAATTCTAGTTTCTTTCATTATGTAATTAATTATATACTTGTTATTATGAAAGTTTTGAGACCTACATATTCAGACCCTTTAAAAAATTCTCTTGCGTTCTAGGGTTGACTTAAGTTATTTTTTTATGTGCTAGCATAACATCAGCTATTTAGTTCTTGTGAAACTACAAAGTCAAATCAAGCAACATACATGAAACACCAGCAAACACATACCCATAACGTTTCAATTAACAGTATTAATGTAAAGGATGATGTCCTCTTACTGAACTTCTTTTTAAAAGAGCTATTCTTTTTTTAAAAATAAGTTTTTATTGATTTCAGAGAAGGGAGAGGGAGAGAGAGATAGAAACATCCATGATGAGAGAGAATCATTGATCAGCTGCCTCCTGCATGCCCCCTACTGGGGATCAAGCTTGCAACCCGGGCATGTGCCCTTGACTGGAATCGAACCTGGGACCCTTCAGTCCCCAGGCCGATGCTCTATCTGCTGAGCCAAACCATCTAGGGCAAGAAGCATGTATATTTTTAATTTTGACATTTTATTTATTGGTTGACATTTCATATTATAAAATTATCAAAAAATTTGTAACATATTTCCACCAACAATATATGAGAGTGCCTGTTTCCCCAAACCCTCAACATCACTAGATATAATTGGCTATACAAAAAAATTAAGATTAAAAAAATGTAGTTAATTATGTCTATCTTTTCCTTTATGGTTCCTAGGTTAATTGTCTTCTTCATAAGATCTCCATTGCATTAAGGTAATATAAAACTATCCTAAATTTTCCTTTAGTATTATTCTTATTTGTGTTTATTATACAGCATGAGGTAAAGGTCTAGTTTTGCTTTCTTTTGGATAGTTAGCAATTATGTCATCACCTTGTATTAAATAATCTATCATTTTGGCAAAGATGTAAAATTCCCCCTTTGTGGAATTTCTGCTCATGTGTTGAGTTCTTATATATGTTTGGATCTCTTTCTGATTTCGCCATTCTGTTCCACTGATTTATTTATCTATTCCTATACTAATAACAGACTTTATTTTAATATTTTACAGTAATTTTTTTAAAAACATATTTTTATTGATTTCAGAGAGGAAGGGAAAGGGAGGGAGAGATAGAAACATCAATGATGAGAGAGTATCATTGATTGGCTGCCTCCTGCACGTCCCCCACCGGGGATTGAGCCCACAACCCAAGTATGTGCCCTTGACTGTAATCGAACCCGGGACCCTTCAGTCCACATGCCGACGCTCTATCCACTGAGCAAAACCAGCTAGGGCATTTTACAGTAATTTTTAATATTGGGTAAGATAAGCATTTACTATTTTCCCCTTAAAAAATGGCCTGGCCATCAGTTTGCAGCCATTTATTCTTCCATATGAACTCTAGAATAACTTTCCCTATTCCCAACCCAGTCTCTTAGGATTCTGGTTGGGTTGTATTAAATATATACACAAATGTATATAAAATATTTGTATATATGGGTGTGCATATATACATATGATCAATTTGGGAGGAATTAACATTTTAATGATGAGAATATATATGTTTATATGTATAAACATTTATGTATATAAATAAATATAAATGTATATTATAGGTATAATAATAAAAGCATAATATGCTAATTAGACTGGACATCCTTCCGGACGATCTTCCAGATGAAGCTGGGGCTGGGAGGGAAGCCCGGAATCAGGGTGCCAGAGGGAAGCTGGTGCTGGCAGCTGGGGGAAGGAAGGCCTACTCTTGCACAAATTTTGTGCACCAGGCCTCTAGTGCACTTAAAACACATTTATGAAGAATTGGCATAGTAATGATAAGCCACATGACATTGAAATGAAAGCAAAAGAAACTTGATCTTGGCAAATTATTTTTTTGAGAGAGAGAGAAACTGATTGGTTGCCTCATGCAAGCACCCCACCAGGGATTGAACTCAGAACCTGGGTATGTTCCCTGATGGGGAATCAAACATGCAACCCTTTGGTTCATGGGATGACACTCCAACCAACTATGCCACACCAGCCAGGCTTGGCAAAGCTCTTGCCAAAAATACTCTCCCCTTACCAATGATGCCTAAAACTCACAAAAAAATTAGGAGTTTTAGTTTAGAAGAGAAAATTAAAAGATTTGGGTGTGATTGTAGTACAGGTTTGTCTCGAATTGCAAGGGTAAAGTGTTTTTCTGCATGTATGGGAATAAAAGTATATTGGCATATTCCTGTAATGTGTCAGTAATGTATTCCCAGGTGTGCTTGAAAACTTGTCTAGATACTATTAATCTCATTTGTCACACTATAATGTAACCTCTCTGTGTCAAGCTCGACATACAGATCCTCATTTTCTCACTTCAGGTGGGAGACTTTTAACATGGGTCAAATACCATTACAATGAACTCTGCAGGGATGCCAGATGCTTCCTGTACCATTTGGTGTGTGAATCAGAATCACCTTCCCCCCCTTGCACACCCTATTGCTCACAGGTCAAGGGCTGGGGACACTGCAGCGTGGATGCAGGACCCTCTCAGGGAGCCAGGATTTCTTTCATCAGCTGAAGAGTTTCACAGCTGCAGTTTTTCTAAGGGCCATTGACCTTGAATAAAGCACTCAAGAGTCTTAGGAATTTAGCAAGGGCGGGTTAAGCTGGATTTCTTAGAAAATGATATAAATGTTCTATTTGTAAGAGATAAAGATAGTCAATATGGGGGGAAGTCAAGGACTCTGAACCTGCAGTGCCTGGATCTAAATCCCGGCTGCACCATTCCTTGGCAGAGCTTGCTTGGATATGTGACTTAAACCAGTCAGTGCCTCAGTTTTCTTATCTGCAAAGTAGAGGTTACAATAGCACTAAAATCATAGGGCTATTTTGAGATTTCTTTTTTTTTTCCTTAAAAAAAAATAAAACACATGTTTATTGATTTCAGAGAGGAAGGGAGGGGAAGAGAGAGAAAGAAACATCAACGATGAGAGAGAATCATTGCTCGGCTGCCTCCTGCATGCCCCCCACTGGGGGATCGAGCCCGCAACCTGGGCACGTGCCCTGATCAGGAATCGAACCTAGACCTGGTTTATAGCTCGATGCTCAACTGCTGAGCCACACCAGCCAGGCCACCCTGAATGTTTTTATTTTTTTATTTTTTTAAAATATATTTTATTGATTTCCCACTGAGAGGAAGGGAGAGAGATAGAGAGTCAGAAACATCGATGAGAGAGAAACATCGATCAGCCGCCTCCTGCACACCCCCCACTGGGGATGTGCCCGCAACCCAGGCACATGCCCTTGACCGGAATCGAACCTGGGACCTTTCAGTCCGCAGGCCGATGCTCTATCCACTGAGCCAAACCGGTTTCGGCCACCCTGAATGTTTTTACGTGTATCACAGAGTCACTATCTCAGCATCTTTAAAAGATAAGAACTTTTTTTATTGTGGTAAAATATATATAACATAAAATGTACCATTTTAACCATTTTTAACTATACAGTTCAGTGTCATGTATACTCACATTGTTTTTAAAAATATTTTAAAAGTACTTTTTGGGGGGCGGGGAAAGAAAGAGAAACAAACATTGAGCAGCTGCCTCCTGCATGCGCATAACCTGGGCCAGGAATCAAGCTGTACATCACAGTAGCCAGGGCTGTACATCAGCGTTGTGGAACCATCCCTACCATTCATTTCCACACCGTTTTCAACATCCCCAACTGAAATTTTATACCCATTAAACAATAAGTCCCCATTCCCCTTCTCCCCCAGCCCCTAGCAACCACCCTTCTACATACTGTCTTTATGAATTTCATTATTCTAGATACCTCATATAGATGGTGACACAATATTTGTCCATTTGTGTTTGGCTTATTCCACTTAGCATAATGTCTTTAAGGTTCATCCATATTGTAACATGTGTGAGAACTTGAGTCATTTTTAAGGCTGAATAATATTCCATTGTATGTATATGCCACAAAGATTTTTTTAAAGCATAACCACAATATCATAATCACATCCACAAAACAGTAATTTCTTAGAATCATCAAATATGCAGTCTGTGCCTAAATTTCTCCAGTTGTGCCATAAACATCTTTTTAAGCAGTCTAATTGCTTGAAACAGGATTCAAATGCGGTCCATTTTGATCCAGTTTGTTGATATATCTTTTATTTCTCTTAATTCGTGAATCTCTTTTTCTAAATTTCTATTTTGTTGAACTGGATTGTTTGACCTGTAGAAGTTTTCAGAGTCTAGATTTTGCCAAATGCATCCCCCACAGTGTCATTTAACATTTTACTACGTCCCCTGTATTTCTATTAAGTTGGTAAATTGGTAGTTAGATATAAAGGCTTGCTCAGATTCAAGTTTGATTCTTTGGCAATAATTTTTCATAAGTAGGATTGTATGTAAGAGGCATGTCATATCTGGTAGTTTCTCTTTCTGTAATGTTGGCAGTTAATGGTCATAGTTGTAGGTCCATTAATTCATTAGTGGATATTCTAATTCTGTCATTCCTTCTTTATTTGCTGGAATACTTCTATGAAGAGAGATTCTTTCCTCATGCACTAGTTTCTTTTACTCTGAGGTAGACTTTGTAAAGGAAGTCAAAAATAAATGCTTGTTCCTTTTGCTTTATTTTCATACAAATGAATTGGTTCCCTTGCATTCTACAAAGGTGATCAGTGAGAGTTAAAATTTGTGTGTGTTTTTCATTTGAGTAAATTTATGAACTCATACATTTTCCAGTATTTGATGTATTGAAACCCATTCCATTGTTATTCTTACTGATTTTGAAATAACCCTCTCTTTGGTCAATGTGACACTTCTTTTTTTTTTTCCAGTTGAAACCATTGAAGTGTATTGGTGATCACAATGCTTTTTACACTGTATGCAGCAAACACCCTTACAAGTCTATCTGCAAACTGATCACACAAGAAAGGATTCACCACTCGCCAGAGAAGGAAGAAAAAAATCAATAGGTTTGTTTCTAGAGGTAGAGGAGAGAAATGCAAGAAAAATCTACTTGATGAATGTCCAATGGCAAGAGTTGAACTAGAGATGCATACAACTAACAGCAACTTTGTTGAAAAAGTACAGGGCAAATAGCTTTCTCCATTAATTTTTCCTCTGTAGGTTGATTTTTTAATATTCAAAACATTTATTATGGTTTTCATTTTATAAAAATGTATATTTTTAAGGTCATGGGAGAATGTTAAATACTTCATGCCAGACAGACCTAGTTATGAAGAACCCCTCCACTGTAGTAACTTCCTCCAGTTCATACATTCATGAGTGCGGGGTACATATGTAAATATCCACATGCACATGTCCACACTGCCTCCAGGGCTGGGGAAGACTAAAAGTTATTATTCATCACATGCAGTTGGGTCTCTGGTGGACTCATCCAAATCGCTCCATAGGAGAGCTACTGGCTCAATCCCTTCTCTCTGGTCTCTGCCTTTACACAGACCAAGAGCCCTAAATCATAGACTTACATCCGACTTTTAAAAGTAAGAGGCATCACTCCGGACAGTGTAGCTCCTTGGATAAAGAGTTGGCCACACACCAAAGGGTTGCAGGTTCTAGTTCCCTTGTGAGGGAGGCAACCAATTGATGTCTCTCACTCTCTCTCTTTCTTCCCCGTCTGTTCTCTCCCCTCACCACTCTTTCCCCCACTCTTTCTAAAAATCAGTGGAAAATCCTCAGGTGAGGAGTGATAAAAATAAAAGCAAGAGGCATCTGTCTGAGGATGAGGGTAAGCAAAATGGGAAAAAGGATGAAGCTAGGACACCCAACACTTTAGGGGAAATTGTCACTTCAAGAGGCTGAGGGACCTACGGCAGGATCTGTGGTTGAAGGATGGTTGAAAGTGGAGGTATGGTGCCACACATGGCTTAGAGTTCCTAATAACAAGGGTAATACAGGAACAGGAAGTGATAATTTGGGGGGGCAAGAAAAGAGCAATATGAAAAAGTACACTCTTGGAATTTTTACTTTTTTTTTGCCTCTCTATAGTGTCACTAATTATATCTCTGCATGTTCACACATATTCTCATTCAGTAAAGCTTCAGGCAACCAGAATACACATTTTTCCTCACAACCCCTCACATAAGCATTGCTACACTAGTCTGTAAACATTTTTCACTTACATTTTTTGTTTTTAAACATTTTGAAAGTATATTTTTATTAAATTTATTGGTGTGACATTGATTAATAGAATTATATTGGTTTCAAATGTGCAATTCTATAATACATCATCTGTATATTGTACTAGAGGCCCGGTGCATGAAATTCATGCACTTGGGGGGGGGGGTGGTGTCCCTCAGCCCAACCTGTGCCTTCTCACAGTCTGGGAGCCCTCAGGGAATGTCCGACATCTTTAGCGCTACCATAGAGGTGGGAGAGGCTTCTGCCACCACTGCTGCACTCTCCAGCCATGATCCCAGCTTCTGGCTGAGTAGCGCTCCCCCAGTGGGAGTGCACTGACCACCAGTGGGTAGCTCCTGCATTGAGCATCTGCCCCCTGGTGGTCAGTGCACATCATAGCAACCAGTCATTCTGCCCTTTGGTCTATTTGTATATTAGCCTTTTATATATAGGATTGTGTGTTCACCACCCAAATTCAAGTCTCCTTCCATCATTATTTATCCCCCTTTACTCTCTTCTACCTCCTCCTACTGTACTTCCCTTTCCCTTTGGTAATCACCATACTCTTCTGTGTCTATGAGGTTGTTTTTTTTTCTTTGCTTAATCCCTTTACCATTTTCACCCAGCCCAACCCCTTTCCCCTGACAGCTGTCAGTCTGTTCTCTGTATCAGTGAGTCTGTTTCTTTGTTAGTTTATATGTTTATTTCACATTTAAGTGAAATGTGGTACTTGTCTTCTTGGGCTTATTTCACTTAGCATAATATTCTCCTGGTTCATCCATGATGTCACAAAGGGTAAGTTTTCCTTCATTTTACGGCCTAGTAGTAGACCATTGTATAAATGTACCATAGCTTTTTTTCACCCATCTACTCATGGGCACGTGGGGTGCTTCCAAATCTTGGCTATTATAAACTAGAGTCTGGTGCATGAATTCGTGTATGGGTGGGATCCCTCCGGGTGGCCTGTGGAGATCAGGTCCCAGCTTGTGCCCCCAGCCTCACAGCCCCGCAGCCCCGCCTGGCACCTGCCTTGGTCTTGTGCCACCCGCTCACTTGCTCCACCATCCCGCCATGGTCCTCCTCTCGTTGGGGCCAGCAGCACCTCCATTGCCACCTGCCGCCAGCACCGCTGATGCTTTCCATGTTCCACGCTGCCCCCTGGTGGTCAGAACACATTATAGCGAGTGGTCAAACTCTCAGTTTCCTGGTCAAATTCCCAGTTGAACGACCACCCAAGGGGATAATTTGCATATTAGCCTTTTATTATATAGGACTAGAGGCCTGATGCACAAAATTGTGCAAGGGGCTCGGCCCTCACAGCCACAGTGGCTGCCTCGGCCCTTGCAGCAGCGGTGGTTGCCTCAGACCTCACAGCCCCGGCTTCGTATGGAAGGTCGTCTGGCTGTCCAGCCTAATTAGCATATTATGCTTTTATTAACCTATATAATATAGATGTAATATGCAAATGGTCGTTACTTAACGACCAACCGAGTAATGACCGGATCGCGGGTCAGTAGGAGGGTGGGACAGTGAGCTACAAGTGGCTGGTGGAGAGCTACAGGAGGGCGGCAGTGAGCTACTGGTGCACGGATTCGTGCGCAGGGCTACTAGTTATAGATAATGCTACAATGAACATAGGGGGGTATACACTGAGTGGCCAGATTATTATGACCACCTCACGTTTGTAGGCAAATTAGCTATAATTTCCCTGCTGAAGTTGCTAGAGGGCCAGATCATTATAAATGTCTGAATAGCACAACATACCTAAGTATCGTTGCTGATCAATTTCATCCTATCATGTTGATGGTGTATCCCAATGGAGATGGCTTCTTCCAACAAGACAATGCACCATGCCACGGTGCTTGTATTGTTTTGGAGTGGTTTCAAGAACTTGAGGGAGACTTTACCTTGCTTAGGTGCCCCCCACAATCACCAGATCTCAATCCAATTGAGTATTTGTGGGACGAAGTTAAAAGAGCCATCAGGCAGCTGGTTCCAAAAACCATCAAATCTCACAGAACTGGACAGTGCTATTCATCAGGCATGGTGTCAGATTCCTCGCATCACCTTTCAACATCTCGTGGAGTCAATGCCAAGAAGAATTGCTGCAGTATTGAAGGCAATAGGTGGCCCAACGAAGTACTGATGGGGTGGTCATAATAATCTGGCTGGTCATAATAATCTGGCCACTCAGTGTATATTCTTTCAGATCAGTGTTTTTAGGTTTTTTCAGATATATTCCAATAAGTGGAGTTGCTGGGTCCTAAGGCTGTTCCATTTTTAATTTTTTGAGGAAACTCCATACTGTTACTTATTTTTTGATGCAATTATAAATCAGATTGTTTTCCTAGTTTCTCTTTCTGATAGTTCTTTATTGGTGTCTAAAAATGCAACTGATTTTTGGATATTTATTTTGTATCCTGCTACTTTACTGAATTTATCAGTTCTGGTAGCTTTTTGGTGGAATCTTTAGGGTTCTCTATATACAGTATCATGTCATCTGCAAATAATGACAGTTTTACTTCTTCCTTTCCAATTTGGATACCTTTTATTTCTTCTTGTTTTATTGCTGTGGCTAGGACTTCTAGTACTATGTTGAATAAGTGGTGAAAGCAGACATGCCTGTCTTGTTCCTGATCTTAAGGGAAATTATTTATACTTTGTCCATTGAGTATGATATTGGCTGTGGGTTTGTCAAATATGGCCTTTACTATGTTGAGGTATGATCCCTCTATTCCCACTTTGTTGAGAGTTTTTAATCATAGATGGGTGCTTGATTTTATCAAGTGTTTTTCTGTATCTATTGATAGGATCATGTGATTTTATCCTTCATTTTGTTTATGTGGTGTGTCACGTTTATTAATGTGCACATATCGTGCCAATTTTGCATCAGAATAAATCCCACTTGATCATAGTATATGATCTTTTAAATGTATTGCTGGATCCGGTTTGCTAATATTTTGTTGAGGATTTTAGCATCAGTGTTCATCAGGGATATCTGCCTATAAATTTTCTTTCTTTGTAGTGTCTTTATCTGGTTTTGGAATTAGAATAATGCCAGCCACATAAAAGAGCTCTTAAAAATTTTTGGAATAGTTTGAGAAGGATAGATGTTCTTCTTTGAATGTTTGGTAAAATTCACTTGTGAAGCCATCCGGTCCAGGACTTTTGTTTGTTGGGAGTTTTGTTTTTTTTAAAATTATTGCTTCAGTTTTTTGTTGTAATCTGTGTCGAGTAAGACCCCCTTCACGTTCTGCGTGGAGTAGGGTTCGGTATCTGAAAGAGGAGCCGCACAACAAATGAGAGAAAAAGACGAGATAATTTTGCAATATTGGGGGACCAGGCGGGCAAGTCCCAAAGGACTCCCCCCCCCCCCATGCTCAGGCCGCTCCAATCTTTTATTGATCTGGAGTAGCCCTTAGGGTAAGGAGGTTTCAGTGACACACAGATCAGCAGACAATTTCCAGGAATAGACAAAGTATCTGATTAGCTCATCAATAGATTTCCCGGAGTATCTGATTAACAATAATCAACAAGGATCTACATAAGTATCTAAGGAATTAAGTGAACTGAGGTGGGGATGCTTCAACTATTATTACCTAAATTAACTGGGTGGTTCCTAGATTAACTGGGTGGTGCACAGCCCTGACCTTTGCTAGGACTTTCAAGCCCTGACCTTTACTAGGACTTTCAATGGCTACTAGCTTTTGGGGGGTCTCTGTCTAAACTCAGCTAGTGAAGACAATGAATGGACTCCGGCAGTAACTGAGTTCCAGTTTCATATCATTGCTCTGAAACTTGAGTTAATGTAAACCTTGCTCAAAATGTTATGAAAAAATGTACATGTTTTTACAAGGCAGGTTATGGCAGTACACAGGCTTCTTCCCCTTTGGGTGGCCTCAGGAGATGGAGCTTGAGTCTCACATATTTGTGTCTCTAGCTCCTCACACCACCCTTCCCACCCCATCCCCCAAGAACCAGCAGTGCTCTTGAAAGGCGCACCGCCTGCCTCTCCTGCGGGGGGGGGGGGGGGGGGGGGGGGAGGAGTCTGACCGCCCAGCTCTGAGATCCCTCCGGGCCCGCCATAGGGCCTGGCCTCCCCGGAGCGGGTCCCAGTGTCCGGACCGGCTGCGTGGTGGCCAGCGGTGGGCCGAGGGGTGGGGCCGGGCAGCGACCAACCGTGGGGGAGGTCATAGGAGCGGAAGGCCTCATCGCCTGGCTCTTTCCTCCCTTCCCCGTGGTCGGCCGCTGCTTGCCTGCGCTGGGGCCGGGGGTCCATGCGGCCCTCGGGGCCGGTGGGGGGGGGCGGGGCCTGCGTGGGCCGGCCGCCGGGCCCTATGGGGGGGGCATTGGCTCCCCGGCCCACGGCAGGAGCCCGGCGCGGGCTGCCACCCGCCCGCTGCCCTCCGGACTGGGCCCAGTGCAGCAGCAGCGGCAGCGGAGTGGGGCGCGTGCCCTGGCTCGGGGAGGCCGCCATGCTGCAGTGCACCGGCCCCATGGGACGGGCCTGCTCCGAGTGGATGCCGCTCCTCCAGAGCTGGGCCACTCCACCGGCTGCACCCCGTTTGCTGGGCCTGTGCCGCCCAGATGCGCTGGAGTCCCAGTCTGCCTGCAGGCCGGCTGCGGGTGCTGTGCGGGAGGGCCATCCTGCCTTGTGGCGAGTTCCAGTGGCGGCAGCAGGAGCCGGACAAGGACTGCGCCCTCCATCTTGCCTTGGGTCCTCCATCTTGGGATGGTGCCATGTGCTTCCTCATGGGGAAGAAGCCGCTGCTAGCCACACCCAGGATTTCTCTGGATTAACCAATGATAGTTAAGGGAAGTGCATGCCATCACTATGACCACATCCTGTGTAATGAGACACCGACTGGCACCTGGCCAATCGGCGGGGCCCACAGTCCTTTCTCCTCCCCTTGCCCCAGCCCCCTATAAAGCCTCTCTCCACACAGAGTTCTCTCTCTCGGCCACTGGAGCTTACCGTTGCATCGGTGAGTGTGGCAGGGGAGCCAAACCCGGGTTTGAAATGAATGACTCTTTGCTTTTGCATCGGACTGACGGGCTCCCTGGGGGTCTTGGGAACTTTGAAATCTGGGCACAACACTCTGTGCATTAGTGAGTGCACTCATACCCCCATTCCCTGGGGAAACAGCTAGTTGACCTTTGCCATTTTCTTCACACCTCTGGAGGAGGGAACCAGGATCAGCCAGGCCCTCTCCCTTGTAATTGTTTGCCCCCATGAGCCAGACCAAAGGGATGCTGCTCTGTACAGGCAGAGTCCAAGGAGGTGTCTTCTCTTCATATTATTGCTATTCACACCATCAGTGGAATTCTTCATCAAAGTGATGACTTCTTGATGGGAAGCTGACAGATGTGGATGATTCTGTTTTTCGTTAGAAGATTTTGCTCTATGGCTTCCATCAGGTTTTCGAAACACAGCCACATAGCCTGCTGCTTCTCTGGAGTCAGGCTGTTCCAATGCTGTTCCTTAGGTCAGAAACATACTTTTCATTAGGAAGTATTAAGCCAAGGAGGGAGTGGTACATAGACCACTGGTTCCTGCAGTCTTCAAAGATGATGATGCTCAGCACCGTTGATAGCATCTGCTGGATCATCTCTGCATGTTGCTGCAGAATATGCAGAAAACGGTCACTCTCCTGGTGCAGGGGCATTGTCGTCTTTGTGTTGCTATGCAACAGCTGCTTGAAGAGGTTATGTTATGATGTGGTCCAGCAGCCTGTGCATACCATGGTGTCAAGTACAGTTAGTCCTTCAGATATGGAAGAGAGGATATACATGATCGTATTAGGTTCCAGGCTTGCAATAAAGTTGTGGTCCTGTGTCAGGCCTTCCAGTAGTGAATAGTAAGACTAACTGAGCTTAGGGTAATCCAGGAGAACACTTTAGGCAATAGAGAGGAGTAGCTTGATGAAGGTCTGGAGAGCGCTGTCTAGGGCATTGTCTCCATAGAGATAGAAGATCCCAAAGTTGACATTGTTCCCACTGAGTAGCCTTCAGCATGGAGAAGCAGATGGGGATGCCCTTAAGCTCCAGTGTATAGCCTGATCTTTTGAGAACTCTCCTAGTGTCAGCATGCGATTGCCATACATTGTTATCATCTTGCTAGTTTCTCTGAAGTGTAAGATGCCACTGGGGAAAGAGACATCAAATGGGAGTTGCTGGGATTTATTATGAATGAATTCAGCCATCAGCTTGAGCACAGATGTGGTACAGGCTGGATCACGGTGCCATAGCTCAAATACCGACTGGAGAATTGGCAAATAGCATGAGTATATCCATTAAAACAGCATCATGAAGCTGGCCTTGGCATTGAAGGTGAAAGCTATCGCTCTCAGGACTCTTACCAGGCCAACTAGAGTTTGCTTTGCCTCTTGTTCATTGAAACTATTTGTCCTAAACATCTGGGCCACAGCCTCAAACGCTGCTGTGAGTGGCAGCATCATTTATTCATACTGATCTTCATCCTCTCCTTAATCCACCATGAGGAGATGCCCTAAGGCTGTTCAGAAGGTGGTCTGGCACTGCATGTCTGTCAGGTTGGACTGATTTTTTTAAATATATTTTTATTGATTAAGATATTACATATGTGTCCTTGTCCCCACGTTACCCTCTACCCCGCCCCCGCTCGTGCCCTCACCCCCCCCCCCCGTTGTCCGTGTCCATTGGTTAGGCCTATATGCCTGTATGTAAGTCCTTTGGTTGATCTTTCCCCCTTTCCCCCACCCTCCCCTACCCTCCCTCCAAAGCCCGACAGTCCAATCAATGCCTCTCGGTCTCTGGATCAGTCCTTGTTCATCAGTTTATGTTGTTCATTATATTCCACAAATGAGTGAGATCCTGTGGTATTTATCCGCTCTCCAGTTCCATCCATGCTGTGGCAAATGGTAAGAGTTCCTTTTTCTTCTTCCTCTTCTTAAAGAATACCTTTCAGCATTTCATATAATGCTGGTTTGGTGGTGATGAACTCCTTTAGCTTTTTCTTATCCGTGAAGCTCTTTATCTGACCTTCTATTCTGAATGATAGCTTTGCTGGATAAAGTAATCTTGGTTGCAGGTTCTTGCTATTCATCACTTTGAATATTTCTTGCCACTCTCTTCTGGCCTGCATGGTTTCTGTTGAGAAATCAGCTGACAGTCGTATGGGTACTCCCTTGTAGGTAACTGACTGTCTTTCTCTTGCTGCTTTTAAGATTCTCTCTTTGTCTTTTGCTCTTGGCATTTTAATTATGATGTGTCTTGGTGTGGTCCTCTTTGGATTCCTTTTGTTTGGGGTTCTCTGTGCTTCCTGGACTTGTAAGTCTATTTCTTTCACCAGGTGGGGGAAGTTTTCTGTCATTATTTCTTCAAATAGGTTTTCAATATCTTGCCCTCTCTCTTCTTCTGGTACCCCTATAATTCTGATGTTGGTATGCTTGAAGTTGTCCCAGAGGCTCCTTACACTATCTTCATATTTTTGGAATCTCTTTTCTTTTTTCTTTTTCAGTTGGGTATTTTTTGTTTCTTTGTACTTCAAATCTTTGACTTGATTCTTGGGATCCTCTTGTCTGCTGTTGGATCTCTGTAAATTATTCTTTATTTCAGTCAGTGTATGCTTAATTTCTAGTTGGTTCTTTTTCATGTCCTCCATGGTCTCACTATACTTATTGAGGGACTCATTAAATTTATCGGCGGTTTCCATAAAATTCTTGAAAAACCTTATAAACGTGGCCTTGAACTCTATATCCAGTCGTTTGCTTTCCTCCGTTTCTGCCATTTGTGACCTGTTTCTTTGTCTCCGCATTTTGGCTGCTTCCCTGTGTTGATAGAATGGCTTTGTGTGCTAGGTGTCCTGTAGGGCCCAGTGGCTCAGCCTCCCCAGTTACCTGAGGTGGACACTCTTGGTGCACCCCCTTATGGGCTTTATGCACAGTCTTGTTGTAGCTATGCTTTGGTTGTTGTAGGCTCACTGGGAGGAATTGACCTCCAGGCCAATTGGCAGTGAGAATCAGCTGTGTCTATGATGGGAGAACTTCTGTGCTGAAGACACCCTTCTGGGGCAAGACTTGCTTCAGTGGGGCTTTGGTGCTCACTGAGACTGCACCCTGAGTGTGTCCCTTATGGATCTGAGGAGTTGTGATCTGAATGGTCCCCCTCTGACCACTGGGTACAGTGGCTCTTGGATCTAAGGATGTGCTAATTTAGCCTCTGCCTGAGGTTACACAGCAGGAACTATGAAGAGAACTGCAGATTCCCCTTCCTTTTTTTTTTTTGGAGTTTGGAAGTGCCCTGATGATGCTCAGCTGTGTAGCAATGCAAGCCGCTGTGGGGCCTTGGGCCTTCTCTTGGAAGCTCTGGGTCTATCTGGCCCGGCTGCGGTTAGGTAGTTACAGGTTGCAAATGGCTGGAGCATTCATATGCAAAAGCCTCTGCCGCAGCCTTGGTGGGGCGGGGTCTCAAGGAATCAAAGGGCAGAGGAAGCAGCTATGGTGGAGCCTCAGCCCCGCCCTAAGGAGTCGTGAGTCCCAGTGTCCCGGCAATGGCTGCAAGCACCTCTGAGGGAAAGCTGCCCTCAAGCTCGCCCGCTGCCAGAGAGACCAGTTTCTCCCCGTATGAGTGCTGGGTCCCCAGAGACTTCCCGGAACCGGATTTCAGAGCCGTGGGGAGCTTGTGTCTCCCTCCGGATTCAAAAAGACAGCCGCGTCCTCAGGTGCCAGACCCTTTCCACGGGCGCAAGCCCCCGTACCTCTGCACTCCACCTCTGCAGCTCCTCTGGCTCTCAGTGTGCTTTTCTTTCCTTCTAGTTGTAGAATTTACACTCAGCCAGCTCTCCTGTAGTTCTGGGTGAGTCCGGCTTGTGTTTTTGATGCATTTATCAATTGTTGTGGGAAGCAGCAATTTCCCGGTGTTTATCTATGCCGCCATCTTAGTTTCTCTCTCTGGACTGATTGTTAACACCCAAAAGTGGAAAGTGCTTGCTCGTGTGCTTGTTTACTAAGCTTCAGTAGTTTCCTTACAGTACTGTATCCAATGGAGAGGTCATTGAGAAGCTGTAGCATCTTACAGGTGATTGGTTCACAATGGTCCCAGTACTGTAGGCTGGTGAACTTTTTTTCTATGATGCTGCTTAGGTCCTTGTTCTCATCGTTCAAACCAGAACTTCCAAGAGTCGGCAGTACAGCTTAGAGAATTTTTTAATCTGGTTTCACAACGTAAATCTTATGAAACTGTTCAAAAATCTCAGCATGGCCAGTTCTGGCTTCTCCTTTCCCGCCTGAGCCAAATGAGAATCTGTTTGGAGCAACCAATAGATGCTCATGCATAGCGTCTTGCTCCATCAGTGGTGTCAAAAGAGACCCAGCCACCAATCACTGCACCAGTGATGTAAACCAGCAATGTCAGCCTTTCCTCCTGCACTGCAATACCCATTGGGCTTGCGTTTGTACTCTGCAGCAGCTCCTGATAGGACTGGGCCTACTGGTCAAACAGCTGCACGAGGAGCGTATGTGTCTTCTTGTATTCACAACGCCCAATTGTTGACAGTTGGTTTAACTTCCGCTAGACCAGACCTGTATTTTCCAGAGGCTCTTTCAGTGCATCTCAGTATGATGTGCACAGATTCAAAAGAGCCTTTGGTGACTCCAGGAGTATAAGTTTCTAGCATGTGGGGCTCTGTGGTTTTCACGTATGGCACAGAGGCTGCTGGCTGCTGCCGTAGGTTCAAGAGATAGTGTACACTATTTGGGGCAAATTCCCCGTGCTATAGACTGGTCACTGTGAAGTTAGCTATCACTCGGATGACCTCAGGATAGTTTTACACCTTTACTAATTCTCCTAGTTGATAGTTACTCTTCAGTTGGGCCAGTCATCTGCAAAAATGGCAATTGTATGGGTCTGATAAATTCTGTGGATTTTCCAGTATTCGTTTCACACCATCAATAAGATGAGAGAAACTTAGTCCTGTTTGCATTGTTTAACAGGCATATTCAAACTTAGGTGATCTGCACTAAGCAGGATAACCTCAGAGGTGAAAATGAAGGAGGAATGGAATGATACAAGTTAAAAAAACCGCTGCAGAGTTGAAGAATCTCAGAATTCTGATCCTCCAGATGGTGGGAATATGTACTGTGCACAGGTCATCTGAGGACTCATCAGTAGATGTGCCAATGAAATCAGAGTGTAGGCAGTTATGAGTGAGTTTGAGCAGTTGCATGAGCAAACTATGCTGACTTTCATCATTCAAGTTTAGATTCTTTCCTGAAGCCTGTTTTTAGTAAATTGCAGGAAAGTGTGAAGATATGAAATAATGATGAATCTCAGAAAGAAGAGGCTATTTTTCTGTGCTTGGTTAAATGATGGGTGGTGTCTGCTTGATTAATTTCATCAGCTAGCTGAGATAAAATTGTGACGCCAATGATGCAGTATTCAACATTATCCTGTAAAAACCTTGTGACGTCTGTGATTACATTTCTGAAGACATAGTCCTTCTGACAGGCAAACTAGCCTAGTTTTTTGATTCTGGCATATAACTGAAGTAGTGCCCTGGTGCATGGATTTGTGCAAATTAAAAGGAAGTTAATTAGAAGGTGGACGGAGGGGCAGGACTGGGCGAGATGGGCCAGACACGCCCTGGAGCCAACACCCGGTGGTTCCCCCTGGCCAGCTGCACCTGGGGTGGTGCCGTGGCTCGAAGGGCATCTGCAGAGTGAGTTAAGTCCCTTGGCCTGGCCTGTGGAGATTGGGCCAAAACCGGCAGCCTGACATCCCTGAGGGGGTCTCAGAGTGCGAGAGGGCACTCTGCAAAGATGCTGTCGCTCGGCAGCTCCTGTGTTGAGCGTCTTCCCCCTAATGGTCAGTGCGCATCATACCTACTAGCTGGTTGACTGGTTGCTTTTTTAATATTTATATAAAAATATATAAAGCCTTGTATATATTTAGACTAATGTTGTAAATGCTTCCCTCCACATCCCGTGTGGTTCAGTGCCCCGACCCGCGGGACAACAACGGGGGAATGAAGAGACACCCTAGGAGAATGAGACAAACAAGGGACATGAAAGAATGGAGGCAAGACAAGTCAGTCCTGATCAAGCCTCCAACTTTATTCTAACCGCAGCAGAATATATACTGTTTTAGGGAAGGGGGGTGGGTAAAGGGGTCTATGGGCAGTAACCTAGAGATTTATTAGGCTTCTGATGGCTGTGCTTATCAGCGGAGATGTGTGCTTTAGCAGGCTCTGGATGGCTGTGTGTTTATCAGTGGGGATGTGTGATGTAGCAGCTGTGTGAGGGCAGTTTATCTTTAACTGCTGGCCAATTTGCAAGACACAGGTGGTTTCTGGTAATTAGGAGTTTCTGGAGGAACCAGAAACTTATAGTTTTTAAGATGGCTTTGTCTAAGCCAATATTTCTAATGGCTCCCAACAGTTCAGGGTTCAGGATCTGGAAGAGGAGCTGCTCACAAATGAAAGAGAAGAGACAAGAGATAATTTGGAAATATTGGGGTGCCAGGGTCCAGGCCCAGTGGTCCAGGGGTTCCCAAAGGTGTGGACGGAGTCGGTGAAGAATGTTTTACACAGAGACAGTGTTCAGAACTCTCTAGCTCTCTTTGGTCTCCGTGGATCTTCCTGTGCCTGGCTGAGGCCACAGAGAGAGATCCCGAGGCAAACTGTGCCTTTATTTTATAGTCAGAGGTAAACAAGGTAGTGGTTTCCATCGTTACACTGTTCTTGTGAGTTTCACTTGTTTTGGCCACTTTCTGCACTTCCCTCAGCCCATTAGCTTCCCAGATAAGATTTGGGGAGTGTTATGAGGTCAAGCCTAATTATGCTAAGAGGACTGTGCCCTCTAAGCTGGGACTTGTTTGTGACTTTGCCAACAGGTCAGTCCGAGGCTTAAGCCTATATCGGCTCCCCCCATCTCACCCTTCTTTTTATTATTAAGCTACTATAATGAAAGTTAAACCCAGGCATCAAGAACAAAAAGCTACCATAATGAGAGTAAAACTTAAGCATCAAGAACAAAAAATGTTTAAGTCCCAATTTCAGTGTCCAACAGTTCTGAGTCCAAGTTTCAATGTCCGACAGTTCCTTATGTGTACATGTCAGCAATGATATTTCAGTTCTGGATGGTGGGCAAATGGTGGCAATGCAGATCCGACCCTCTCTGGTTTGATCCTGGGCAACCTGCAGCGATGCACAGCTGCTGACTGCTAGCATGGCAAAGCGTCGTCAGCGTCTTCCATCTCTGGATTGTTTTTCCTCTTATCTTCACGGTTAGAGCATTCCTGATAATTCCTCTCTGTTGCAGGAATCCACATGATCTTCGAGTTGTTTTCTGAAAATATACAAACATATTCTCGACCAAAAGTTACTAAAGGACATTTTGCTTGGGATGCTTTTTATATTTGCCCAAATGATTTTCCTTTGGCTTATTTTGACACCATGTATGTTTTTCATGGGTGTCTTGCTGTTAGCATTACAAATGGAAAACAAATTTTTTCTAGATGTAAATTAGTTACATGATATTTTTCCTTACATGGTATTTTTCTTCTATTCCGCCTTTTTTGATTTAATTATTAGGAGGCTTTTGGAAAAAGTTTTATCTATTTATTTATTTTTTAACTAAAGAACATTTATTTGTTTTTCACTAGGACTTTATCTTAGCACATAATTAAACTGTCACTACCCCCCACCCCAACTTGAAGAAGGGTTAGTACAGTGAATGTTATAAAGCAGATACGAAGGATTGGAATCAACATTAACTGACAAAGAAAAACTTCTTTTTTTTTTTTAAGTAAATCTTTATTGTTCAGATTATTACATTTGTTCCTCTTTTTTTCCCCCCATAGCTCCCCTCCACCCAGTTCCTACCCCACCCTCTGCCCTTACCCCCCCCCCACTGTCCGCATCCCTAGGTGCACAATTTTTGTCCAGTCTCTTCCCGCATCTCCCACACCCCTTTCCCCACCAAGAATAGTCAGTCCATTCCCTTTCTAGGTCCCTGATTCTATTACAATCACCAGTTCATTCTGTTCATCAGATTATTTATTCACTTGATTCTTAGATTCACTTGTTGATAGATGCATATTTGTTGTTCATAATTAGTATCTTTACCTTTTTCTTCTTCTTCCTCTTCTTAAAGGATACCTTTCAGCATTTCATATAATACTGGTTTGGTGGTGGTGAACTCCTTTAGCTTTTCCTTATCTGTGAAGCTCTTTATCTGGCCTTCACTTCTGAATGATAGCTTTGCTGGATAAAGTAATCTTGGTTGTAGGTTCTTGGCATTCATCACTTTGAATATTTCTTGCCACTCCCTTCTGGCCTGCAAAGTTTCCGTTGAGAAATCAGCTGACAGTTGTATTTGTATTCCCTTGTAGGTAACTGAGATTCTTTCTCTTGCTGCTTTTAAGATTCTCTCTTTGTCTTTTGCTCCTGGCATTTTAATTATGATGTGTCTTGGTGTGGTCCTGTTTGGATTCCTTTTGTTTGGGGTTCTCTGCGCTTCCTGGACTTGTAAGTCTATTTCTTTCACCAGGTGGGGGAAGTTTTCTGTCATTATTTCTTCAAATAGGTTTTCAATATCTTGGTCTCTCTCATCTTCTGGCACCCCTATAATTTTGATGTTGGTACGCTTGAAGCTGTCCCAGAGGCTCCTTACACTATCTTCGTATTTTCGGATTCTTTTTTTCATTTTGCTTTTCCAGTTGGGTGTTTTTTGCTTCTTCGAATTTCAAATCTTTGACTTGATTCTTGCGCTCCTCTGGTCTGCTGTTGGGAGTCTGTATAGTATTCTTTATTTCAGTCCGTGTATGCTTAATTTCTAGTTGGTTCTTTATCATAACATCGAGGGTCTCATTAGATTTCTTGTAGATCTCATTAAGTTTATCGGCAGCTTCTAGACAGTTCTTGAGAGACCTTAAAAGTGTGGTTCTGAACTCTATATCTTCCATTGACAATTTTGTCCTGTTTCTTTCTCTCCGCATTTTTTTTATGCTTTCTTGTTGCACCCCCTAGTGGTCTTTGTGTGCAGTCTTGTTGTAGTTAAGCCTTGATTGTTGCAGTTAATATTGGGGGGATTTGACCTCCAGGCCAACTGGCTGTGAGAGTCAACTGTGTCTGCAGTGGGAAAACTTCTGTCCTCTGGGGAGGTGCTAATCTAGCCTTTGCCTGAGGCTACCTGGCAAATGGCTCTGTGCAGGGCTTGGGCGGGGCGGGTCGTACAGGATCAAACAGGGTGGGCAGAGCAAGCAGTTATGGCTGCTCTCAGTTTCCGTCCCTAGGGGCTCTGCCTTACAGAGTCCCAGCAACCGCTGCAAACCTCAGAGAGAAAGCTGCCTTCGAGTTCCGACCGAAGCCAGACAGTCCCGCTTCTCCGTTTGAGTCTGGGTCCCTAGAGACTCGCCCAGATCTGGAGCTCAGAGTCTGAAACTCCCTCCCGATTGAAAACAACAACCGTGCCCTCCCCCGCCAGCCCGCTCTGCGCACACTCTGCACCAGAGTATTTCACTTCAGCACTGCGCCTCCTCTGAGTCTGGGTATGATATTCTCTTTCCTCCTAGTTGTAGAATTTCCACTCAGCCAGCCTTCCTGTGGTTCTGGATGATGTCCGTTCCGTCTTTTAGGTGTATCCTTGAATTGGTTGAGGCAGCAATCTCCGGCATTAACCTATGCCGCCATCTTGGTTCTCCACTTTTTTTAATGTACAGAAACGTATGAGTAGAAACAAAAGCAAATTAAACATTATCACATGTGTTTACACCACTATCTAGGTTCTTCATAGCAATGTTACTGTTCAAACAATAGAAAGCAGGTGGCAATTTAGTGGGTGGGAAAGAGATTAAACAAAAAACCTCTTCTACCATGTTTTTTCTAGACTGTGCAGAGCTGTGCTCACAGGGACGGCTTCTTTTACTGATCCACTGTGCAGAAATTCAGCTGTATATAAAATTGAACCTGCTCATAAGCTGAGGGAGACTAGAAATGATGGGTCCATATCCGGGTGCATTGTCATACAATTCAAACAACGGTGCGGCTACCAGCCTGTAATTTTTAGGGACTGCGAACAAGGCTTTCTCTTGAAGTTGAACCAAAAACAACTTCTTATGTTCCTTCGGTTTTGTAATATGTGCAGGAATATATGGATACTTGTTGAGTGTGTTTCCTTCCACGACTCGCGTGGAGTAGGGTTCGGTATCTGAAAGAGGAGCCGCACAACAAATGAGAGAAAAAGACACGAGATAATTTTGCAATATTGGGGGACTAGGCGGCAAGTACCGAAGGACTTTCTCCCTGTGCTCAGGCCTCACCAAGCTTTTATTGATCTGGGATGCACCCATAGCATAGCCCTAGGCAGGTGACCCACTGCAACAGGCAGACTAGCCCATCAGCAAGGATTTACATAATAATAAATGGGGGAGTAGTTTCAGCTACCACTGTCTGGACAAACAGAGGTGGCGCCTAGCTCCGACCTTTGGGAGGGCTTCAAAGGCACCCAGCCTCCGGGGGGTTCTCTGTCTATGCTTATCAGATAGTGAAGGCAATAAACAGTTTCCCACACCTCTCCCTTATTTTTTCTTTAAAAAATAATCAAGTCCCAATTTCAATGTCCAAAAGTTCTGAGTCCATGTTTCAATGTCCAAAAGTTCATGCGTACAGGTCAGCAATGAAATGTTGGTTCTGGATGGTGGAAAATGCAGGTCCGGTCCTTTCTGATCTGGTCCTGGGCACCCTGCAGCGCCCCACAGCTGCTGACTGCTAGCATGGCAAGGTGTGTTCACCATCTCCATGTCTGAACTGTCTCTCCTATGTTTGTGGCTGGAGCAATCTGGTCAGTTTCTCTCCGGGATCCCTTGTTGCAGGAATCCACATGGTCTTGGAGTTGTTCTCTGAAAGTATACAAACATATTCTCGACCAAAGGTTAATAATTGAAATTTTACTTGGGGAATCCTTTTTATATATGCCCAAATGATTTTCCTTTGGCTTATTTTGACACCACATATGTTTTTCATGGGTGTCTTGCTGTAAGCATTACAAAATGAAAAAGAAAATTTTCTAGATGCAATTTTAGTTACAGGATATTTTTCCTTACATGGCATTTTTCCACTATATTATTCCACTATCCCCCTTTTTATTAATTTAATTAGGAGGCTTCTTGGAAACTTTATAATGCAGTCTAAATAGCTTTAAATATTAATTTTTTGCACAAAAAAAATTGAACCTGAACATGCTTCAGGTTCATAGCATGTTTAATTTGAAAACCTGACTTTAATTAATTTGAAAACTATTTTTGCTGTCAAATTTAATATTTTAACAATAATCTTAATTTACACTGTAAATATTAATTGAAAGGGTCACTTTACATCCTTGTGAAGGCCCTGAGCATTCCTGTTGTTAGGCTAGATTTAGACATAGGGTCTGTTAGCCAAGCCTCCGTTTTTCTGGGTACTGATTTCAGCTGGACCAAATCTCTTTTGTTATTTGGTTCCTGATCTGGGCTGGGCATGGGAAGCAAGAAGCAGCCATGGGGACAGGAGACCTTCCTCAGAAGGGCCGAGTGTTCAAGCCCGTGCACCGTTCAAGCTCATGTACCCTTGGGGGGGGGGTGAGGATCTGTGCCCCACCTTTGTTGCACCCCAAGTTTTCTCCTACTGGCCCCCAGCTGTGCCTGTCTTAGGTCGTCCCACCCTGTGGGATCTTACCCGTCGTTGACTACCAGCTATCTCTGGGCCAAGTAGGGTGATGTGAGGTTCAGTTCTGTCTCCTTGATAGCCTATGTCCCTCTGGTCTCCATGCCCAGCAACTGCCTTTGGATCCCCTCGCCTGCTGGCGGGGCCCCAGCATTGATCATAGGGAACCCAGGTTTCTTCTCCAGAGAGGCCCAGCTTACGCCATTGGGCAAGAGACAGATCCATGGTACCAGCTTTTCATGATCCCAGCTTGAACAGAGAGCTCAGATAACAGCTGTAGGCAATTGGATTCCTCTTGGCAAAAAAAGTCAAGATAGGTCAATACAGAATGCATAAGTGCCTTCCCCAGGAGGCCCTCCACACAGTGGAAGGGACTAAATCCTTTTATGTCCTTAAATATTAAATTGTTGCCAAACATTCAAAGAATTTGTAAGTTTGTTTGGGATAAATGCACAATATACTGTTTAAAAGCATCAAAATTATTAATGAAACTTTGTAGAATAATACCATGTAAGAATATTCTTTGCTCTAGGTCATGACAACTTAATTTTAAACTCAAGGCTTGGAATGAGGAACCTAGTTTTCAAAAAAAAAAAAAAAGAAATTTACAGAAGCAGAGACAGTATGCTATCTAAATTACAGTTCTGGGTCTCCAGAGCACTGAGTTGACACGCTAACTGGATCCTTATGACTTTGGAATAGCTATGCTTTCCTTCCCAGGTAAAGGAAAAATGTGCCTTCTAAGACATATGAAACTTACAGTTTTTACCTGAATTAATTGTTACCATACTTCACTTTATCATGCCCCAGGTGGTCTCTGGGCTGTTGGTTGTCTGGTTTGTTTTCCTCCTGTTCCTCATCTTCAGTGGACTGCTTGGAGTCGCTGCTCTCTGTGGCTGAGGTAGTTGATTGTTTACAGCTACATGTTATGGCTCCAGGCGCAAGATCTTCAGTCTGGCTAGATTCCTGATGCAGTTTAATATTTCTAGCAGGAATCCATACGGGTTTGGAAAAATTCTCTGGGAATATACAAGCGTACCCTCTGCCGAAGGTTAATAATGGGTCAGGTCCCTTCCATAAACCAGACTCGGGATCCTTCCATTTAACTAGACCATTTTCTTTTGTTTTATTCTGACACCAATGTAGCTCCATAGGTGTCTTTCCATCAGCATCACAAGTGAAAAAATTTAGAGTAATTAAGGCTTGATGCAGCCTACCCACAGGTGATTTCTCCATCATCCCCCTTTTTTGTTTTCCAAGTTGGGATTTTTAAAAGCTGATGAGACTCTGAAGCCTCTTTTAATAAAGCAACCAGTTGATCAGCATGTGCATTTCCCTTAGTTAATGGACTAGGTAATATGCTGTGAGCCCTGATGTGAGTGATATAAAAAGGGTATTTTCTCTGCTGCACAATCTGCTGAACTTGCTTAAATAGTAAGAATAAACTTTGGTCACTAAACCATTTCAACTGGGCAGTTTCAATTCTACTTACTAGGCCCGAAGCATAAGAGGAATCAGAAATTATGTTAACAGGCTGTTGGAAATCTTGCAACGCAGCCTTAATAGCTTCTAATTCAATTCTTTGCACAGAAGTATGACTGGTCAGTATGACTCGGTCAGAATTTATAGTATGATAGGCAGCTTTCCCATTAGATGACCCATCAGTAAAAACAGTTAAAGCTCCAGGAATTGGTTCCTGCCTCGTGTTTTTTGGTATAATGATGGAGGTCTTATATAAAAATTGTAAAAGTTTATATTTTAATAGGTGACAGCTAAGTTCCCCTGAATATCCACTTAGCCCAATTTGCCAATTTACGTCAGTTTGAAACAACATTCATTCTTTTAACTTTACTTGTCCTAAGTTATGGACAGTAAATGACATTAATTAAATTTCTGGTATTAGTCTTTGAGTAAATTTACATAAACTGTGTTTAAGGAGGCAAAACACAAATTATTTAATTTAGCTTATGAGGTCCAATATATTGATTTTTAATTTTAGTTAGACATCTGAAGGAAACATCTTTTCATTTCCTTCCAGACAGCTTTCTTTCTCATACAAGCAACAAATGTAAGGAACATGGTTGCCTTTTGAGATTTTAACAAATGCTGTTGCAAAGCTATATATTTCAAGTGATTTTTCATTTATGGTGACTAATTATTGTCAGATTTAGTATTTTAACAACAATCTGTAAATGTTAGCAATTACATTTTTAAAGAATATACCCTTTGGCTTATTTGCATATACAGAGGAATCATGGGAAGCCTTCAGTAACCTTTTTAGAAGAAATTTACTTTACTAGGATTCAATTGCTTATGAGGATTAGTAAATTCAGTAAAGTTTTATGTCTGATACATGGGTGCAAACGCTGTCCCACCTCCAGCCAAATTTAAAATACAGCAGCGGGGAGCTTTTGTTAGTTTAAGTAAAGACATTGCTACTAATAAATCAATTTTTTATGTGGCAGAAATTCCTTATGCAACCAAGTATATTATATTTTGAAATATTGTACTCTGGAAAAACTGTCAAATACATATTTAATTAAAAAATTTTTAACACTTAAAAACAGTTCTCAACATAATAGGATCTAGTCTTGACCATGGAATCAATTACTATTAATTTGTGTATGATATATGTATAACTGTGGTTCTACTGAGAATTTTATTTTTTTTATTTTTTATTTTTTTAATTAAATCTTTATTGTTCAGATTATTACATTTGTTCCTCTTTCCCCCCCCCCCATATCTCCCCTCCTCCCAGTTCCCGCCCCACCCTCCGCCCTCACTCCCCACCCACTGTCCTCATCCATAGGTGCACGATTTTTGTCCAGTCTCTTCCCGCATCTCCCACACCCGTTTCCCCTCCAAGAATAGTCAGTCCATTCCCTTTCTATGTCCCTGATTCTATTATAATCACCAGTTCATTCTGTTCATCAGATGATTTATTCACTTGATTCTTAGATTCAGTTGTTGATAGATGCATATTTGTTGTTCATAATTTGTATCTTTACCTTTTTCTTCCTCTTCCTCTTCTTAAAGGATACCTTTCAGCATTTCATATAATCCTGGTTTGGTGGTGATGAACTCCTTTAGCTTTTCCTTATCTGTGAAGCTCTTTATCTGACCTTCAATTCTGAATGATAGCCTTGCTGGATAAAGTAATCTTGGTTGTAGGTTCTTGCTATTCATCACTTTGAATATTTCTTGCCACTCCCTTCTGGCCTGCAAAGCTTCTGTTGAGAAATCAGCTGACAGTCGTATGGGTACCCCTTGTAGGTAACTGACTGTCTTTCTCTTGCTGCTTTTAGGATTCACTCTTTGTCTTTTGGTCTTGGCATTTTAATTATGATGTGTCTTGGGGTGGTCCTCTTTGGATTCCTTTTGTTTGGGGTTCTCCGCGCTTCTTGGACCTGTAAGTCCATTTCTTTCACCAGGTGGGGGAAGTTTTCTGTCATTATTTCTTCGAATAGGTTTTCAATATCTTGGTCTCTCTCATCTTCTGGCACCCCTATAATTCTGATGTTGGTACGCTTGAAGCTGTCCCAGAGGCTCCTTACACTATCCTCGCATTTTTGGATTCTTTTTTCATTTTGCTTTTCCCGTTGGGTGTTTTTTGCTTCCTCGCATTTCAAATCATTGACTTGATTCTTGCGCTCCTCTGGTCTGCTGTTGGGAGTCTGTATAATATTCGTTATTTCAGTCCGTGTATGCTTAATTTCTAGTTGGTTCCCCAACATAACATCGAGGGTCTCATTAGATTTCTTGTAGATCTCATTAAGTTTATCGGCAGCTTCTAGACAGTTCTTGAGAGACCTTAAAAGTGTGGTTCTGAGCTCTATATCTTCCATTGACAATTTTGTCCTGTTTCTTTGTCTCCGCATTTTTTTTTTTATGCTTTCTTGGTGCACCCCCTAGTGGTCTTTGTGTGCAGTCTTGTTGTAGTTAAGCCTTGATTGTTGCAGTTAATATTGGGGGGATTTGACCTCCAGGCCAACTGGCTGTGAGAGTCAACTGTGTCTGCAGTGGGAAAACTTCTGTCCTCTGGGGAGGTGCTAATCTAGCCTTTGCCTGAGGCTACCTGGCAAATGGCTCTGTGCAGGGCTTGGGCGGGGCGGGTCGCACAGGATCAAACAGGGTGGGCAGAGTGAGCAGTAATGGCTCCTCTCAGTTTCCGTCCCTAGGGGCTCTGCCTCACAGAGTCCCAGCAACCGCTGCAAACCTCAGAGAGAAAGCTGCCTTCGAGTTCCGACCGAAGCCAGACAGTCCTGCTTCTCCCGTTTGAGTCTGGGTCCCTAGAGACTCGCCCAGATCTGGAGCTCAGAGTCTGAAACTCCCTCCCGATTGAAAACAACAACCGCGCCCTCCCCCGCCAGCCCGCTCTGCGCGCACTCCGCACCTGAGTATTTCACTTCAGCACTGCGCCTCCTCTGAGTCTGGGTATGATATTCTCTTTCCTCCTAGTTGTAGAATTTCCACTCAGCCAGCCTTCCTGTGGTTCTGGATGATGTCCGTTCTGTCTTTTAGGTGTATCCTTTTTTTTTTTTTTTAAATTTTAATTTTTATTTTTTTTAATTAAATCTTTATTGTTCAGATTATTACATTTGTTCCTTTTTTTCCCCCCCATAACTCCCCTCCTCCCAGTTCCCGCCCCACCCTCCACCCTCACTCCCCACCCACTGTGCTCATCCATACGTGCACGATTTTTGTCCAGTCTCTTCCCGCATCTCCCACACCCCTTTCCCCTCCAAGAATAGTCAGTCCATTCCCTTTCTATGTCCCTGATTCTATTATAATCAACAGTTCATTCTGTTCATCAGATTATTTATTCACTTGATTCTTAGATTCACTTGTTGATAGATGCATATTTGTTGTTCATAATTTGTATCTTTACCTTTTTCTTCCTCTTCCTCTTCTTAAAGGATACCTTTCAGCATTTCATATAATCCTGGTTTGGTGGTGATGAACTCCTTTAGCTTTTCCTTATCTGTGAAGCTCTTTATCTGACCTTCAATTCTGAATGATAGCTTTGCTGGATAAAGTAATCTTGGTTGTAGGTTCTTGGTATTCATCACTTTGAATATTTCTTGCCACTCCCTTCTGGCCTGCAAAGTTTCTGTTGAAAAATCAGCTGACAGTCGTATGGGTATTCCCTTGTAGGTAACTGAGTTTCTTTCTCTTGCTGTTTTTAAGATTCTCTCTTTATCTTTTGCTCTTGGCATTTTAATTATGATGTGTCTTGGTGTGGTCCTCTTTGGATTCCTTTTGTTTGGGGTTCTCCGAGCTTCTTGGACCTGTAAGTCCATTTCTTTCACCAGGTGGGGGAAGTTTTCTGTCATTATTTCTTCAAATAGGTTTTCAATATCTTGCTCTCTCTCATCTTCTGGCACCCCTATAATTCTGATGTTGGTACGCTTGAAGCTGTCCCAGAGGCTCCTTACACTATCCTCGCATTTTTGGATTCTTTTTTCATTTTGCTTTTCCGGTTGGATGTTTTTTGCTTCCTCGCATTTCAAATCATTGACTTGATTCTTGCGCTCCTCTGGTCTGCTGTCGGGCTTCTGTATAATATTCATTATTTCAGTCTGTGTGTGCTTAATTTCTCGTTGGTTCCCCAATATAAGATCGAGGGTCTTATTAGTTTTCGTGTAGATCTCATTAAGTTTATCGGCAGCTTGTAAACAGTTCTTGAGAGACCTTAAAAGTGTGGTTCTGAACTCTATTTCTTCCATTGACAATTTTGTCCTGTTTCTTTGTCTCCGCATTTTGTTATGCTTCCTTGGTGCACCCCCTAGTGGTCTTTGTTCGCAGTCTTATAGATAAATCTTGATTGTTGTAGCTAATTCCAGGGAGGGTTTGACCTCCAGGCCAAGTGGCTATGAGAATCAGCTATGAGTGTCAGCAGTGAGAGAACTTCTGTCCTCTAGGGAGGTGCTAATCTAGCCTTTGCCTGAGGCTATCCGGCAAATGCCTCTGTGCAGGGCTTGGGCGGGGCGGGTCGCACAGGATCAACAGGGTGGGCCGGAGAGAGCAGTTATGGCGGCTCTCAGTCCTGTCCCAAGGGGCTCTGCCTCTCTGGGTCCCAGCACCCGCTGCAAAGCTCGGAGAGAAGGCTGCACTCGCTCTGACCGAAGCCAGACAGTCCCGCTTCTCCCGTTTGAGTCTGGGTCCCTAAAGACTCGCCCGGATCTGGAGCTCAGAGTCTGCGACTCCCTCCCGATTGAAAACGCCAACCGAGCCCTCTGCCGCCAGCCCGCTCCACGCACTCCGCACCTCAGAGTTTGATTTCAGCACTGCGCCTCCTCTGAGTGTCCGTATGCGTTTCTCTTTCCTCCTAGTTGTAGGACTTCCACTTAGCCAGCGTTCCTGTGGTTCTGGGTGATGTCCCTTCCGTTTTTTGGTTTCACTTTTGAAGTGGTTGTTCGAGGCAGCAAACTCCGGCATTAACCTATGCTGCCATCTTGGTTCTCCACTTTTTTTAATGTACAGAAACGTATGAGTAGAAACAAAAGCAAATTAAACATTATCACATGTGTTTACACCACTATCTAGGTTCTTCATATCAATGTTACTGTTCAAACAATAGAAAGCAGGTGGCAATTTAGAGGGTGGGAAAGAGATAAAACAAAAAACCTCTTCTACCATGTTTTTTCTAGACTGTGCAGAGCTGTGCTCACAGATACGGCTTCTTTTACTTCTCCACTGTGCAGAAATTCAGTTGTATATAAAATTGAACCTGCTCAGAAGCTGAGGGAGACTAGAAATGATGGGTCCATGTCCGGGTGCCTTGTCATACAATTCAAACAACGGTGCGGCTACCAGCTTGTAATTTTTAGGGACTGCGAACAAGGCTTTCTCTTGAAGTTGAACCAAAAACAACTTCTTATGTTCCTTCGGTTTTGTAATATGTGCAGGAATATATGGATTCTGAGGAGGTTCAAAATTTGGTCTCCACCAGTTAACCAATGCAGTCATCAATGACCCAGTCTTGCAGGACTCCATCTTGACGACCTTGTATCTCTGTCATTAAGTGTTTTAGTCCTTCAACTTCACCTTCCCCTGGGTTAAGTTCACCACCAGGTAGTTTGAAGAAAGTTGTTCCCAGCTGTAGCAGTAGCACATGGGGTAGTCGGTGCTCATGTACAATCAGAACCCCCTCTACAGTCCTCCTCATTCCAATTTTATCAAATTCCTCCCTCATGCGTTGAAATCTGGCTGCAGCAGAGCTGTCCTTCTCATAGAGGGGCTCTTTTGTACCAAAAGTATAATTGGTAAGAGGGTACAGGTTGATGGTGCGCTCCAAGGTGAGGGGCTTGGTCTGCTGGATGTACTTGTTGCCGAACTGGTTGACTCCCCCCGGCCAGCTGGTTTGCGAGCGATTGGGCGGCACCACAGACATGCTGGCGAGGACTGGTGACGAGCGGAAAGCGGGGAGAGGCAGGGAGACTTCCCCGGTGCGGGCAGCAGTTGTCGGCGTCTCGCCCGGATCTGCAGCTCAGAGTCTGAAACTCCCTCCCGATTGAAAACAACAACCGTGCCCTCCCCCGCCAGCCCGCTCTGCGCGCACTCCGCACCTGAGTATTTCACTTCAGCACTGTGCCTCCTCTGAGTCTGGGTATGATATTCTCTTTCCTCCTAGTTGTAGAATTTCCACTCAGCCAGCCTTCCTGTGGTTCTGGATGATGTCCGTTCCGTCTTTTAGGTGTATCCTTGAATTGGTTGTTTGAGGCAGCAATCTCCGGCATTAACCTATGCTGCCATCTTGGTTCTCCACTTTTTTTAATGTACAGAAACGTATGAGTAGAAACAAAAGCAAATTAAACATTATCACATATGTTTACACCACTATCTAGGTTCTTCATATCAATGCTACTGTTCAAACAATAGAAAGCAGGCGGCAATTTAGAGGGTGGGAAAGAGATAAAACAAAAAACCTCTTCTACCATGTTTTTTCTAGACTGTGCAGAGCTGTGCTCACAGAGACGGCTTCTTTTACTTCTCCACTGTGCAGAAATTCAGTTGTATATAAAATTGAACCTGCTCAGAAGCTGAGGGAGACTAGAAATGATGGGTCCATATCCGGGTGCGTTGTCATACAATTCAAACAACGGTGCGGCTACCAGCCTGTAATTTTTAGGGACTGTGAACAAGGCTTTCTCTTGAAGTTGAACCAAAAACAACTTCTTATGTTCCTTCGGTTTTGTAATATGTGCAGGAATATATGGATACTTGTTGAGTGTGTTTCCTTCCACGACTCGCGTGGAGTAGGGTTCGGTATCTGAAAGAGGAGCCGCACAACAAATGAGAGAAAAAGACACGAGATAATTTTGCAATATTGGGGGACCAGGCGGCAAGTACCGAAGGACTTTCTCCCTGTGCTCAGGCCTCACCAAGCTTTTATTGATCTGGGATGCACCCATAGCATAGCCCTAGGCAGGTGACCCCCTGCAACAGGCAGACTAGCCCATCAGCAAGGATTTACATAATAATAAATGGGGGAGTAGTTTCAGCTACCACTGTCTGGACAAATAGAGGTGGCGCCTATCTCCGACCTTTGGGAGGGCTTCAAAGGCACCCAGCCTCCGGGGGGTTCTCTGTCTATGCTTATCAGATAGTGAAGGCAATAAACAGTTTCCCACACCTCTCCCTTATTTTTTCTTTAAAAAATAATCAAGTCCCAATTTCAATGTCCAAAAGTTCTGAGTCCATGTTTCAATGTCCAAAAGTTCATGCGTACAGGTCAGCAATGAAATGTTGGTTCTGGATGGTGGAAAATGCAGGTCCGGTCCTTTCTGGTCTGGTCGTGGGCACCCTGCAGCGCCCCACAGCTGCTGACTGCTAGCATGGCAAGGCGTCTTCACCATCTCCATCTCTGAACTGTCTCTCCTGTCTTTGTGGTTGGAGCAATCTGGTCAGTTTCTCTCCGGGATCCCTTGTTGCAGGAATCCACATGGTCTTGGAGTTGTTCTCTGAAAGTATACAAACATATTCTCGACCAAAGGTTAATAATTGAAATTTTACTTGGGGAATCCTTTTTATATATGCCCAAATGATTTTCCTTTGGCTTATTTTGACACCACATATGTTTTTCATGGGTGTCTTGCTGTTAGCATTACAAAATGAAAAAGAAAATTTTCTAGATGCAATTTTAGTTACAGGATATTTTTCCTTACATGGCATTTTTCCACTATATTATTCCACTATCCCCCTTTTTTTTAAATTTAATTAGGAGGCTTCTTGGAAACTTTATAATGCAGTCTAGATAGCTTTAAATATTAATTTTTTGCACAAAAAAATTGAACCTGAACATGCTTCAGGTTCATAGCATGTTTAATTTGAAAACCTGACTTTAATTAATTTGAAAACTATTTTTGCTGTCAAATTTAATATTTTAACAATAATCTTAATTTACACTGTAAATATTAATTGAAAGGGTCACTTTACATCCTTGTGAAGGCTCTGAGCATTCCTGTTGTAAGGCTAGATTTAGACATAGGGTCTGTTAGCCAAGCCTCCGTTTTTCTGGGTACTGATTTCAGCTGGACCAAATCTCTTCTGTTATTTGGTTCCTGATCTGGGCTGGGCATGGGAAGCAAGAAGCAGCCATGGGGACAGGAGACCTTCCTCAGAAGGGCCGAGTGTTCAAGCCCGTGCACCGTTCAAGCTCATGCACCCTTGGGGGGGGGTGAGGATCTGTGCCCCACCTTTGTTGCACCCCAAGTTTTCTCCTACTGGCCCCCAGCTGTGCCTGTCTTAGGTCGTCCCACCCTGTGGGATCTTACCCGTCGTTGACTACCAGCTATCTCTGGGCCAAGTAGGGTGATGTGAGGTTCAGTTCTGTCTCCTTGATAGCCTATGTCCCTCTGGTCTCCATGCCCAGCAACTGCCTTTGGATCCCCTCGCCTGCTGGCGGGTCCCCAGCATTGATCATAGGGAACCCAGGTTTCTTCTCCAGAGAGGCCCAGCTTACGCCATTGGGCAAGAGACAGATCCATGGTACCAGCTTTTCATGATCCCAGCTTGAACAGAGAGCTCAGATAACAGCTGTAGGCAATTGGATTCCTCTTGGCAAAAAAAGTCAAGATAGGTCAATACAGAATGCATAAGTGCCTTCCCCAGGAGGCCCTCCACACAGTGGAAGGGACTAAATCCTTTTATGTCCTTAAATATTAAATTGTTGCCAAACATTCAAAGAATTTGTAAGTTTGTTTGGGATAAATGCACAATATACTGTTTAAAAGCATCAAAATTATTAATGAAACTTTGTAGAATAATACCATGTAAGAATATTCTTTGCTCTAGGTCATGACAACTTAATTTTAAACTCAAGGTTTGGAATGAGGAACCTAGTTTCAAAAAAAAAAAAAGAAGACATTTACAGAAGCAGAGACAATAGGCTATCTAAATTACAGTTCTGGGTCTCCAGAGCACTGAGTTGACACGCTAACTGGATCCTTATGACTTTGGAATAGCTATGCTGTCCTTCCCAGGTAAAGGAAAAATGTGCCTTCTAAGTCATATGAAACTTACAGTTTTTACCTGAATTAATTGTTACCATACTTCACTTTATCATGCCCCAGGTGGTCTCTGGGCTGTTGGTTGTCTGGTTTGTTTTCCTCCTGTTCCTCATCTTCAGTGGACTGCTTGGAGTCGCTGCTCTCTGTGGCTGAGGTAGTTGATTGTTTACAGCTACATGTTATGGCTCCAGGCGCAAGATCTTCAGTCTGGCTAGATTCCTGATGCAGTTTAATATTTCTAGCAGGAATCCATACGGGTTTGGAAAAATTCTCTGGGAATATACAAGCGTACCCTCTGCCGAAGGTTAATAATGGGTCAGGTCCCTTCCATAAACCAGATTCGGGATCCTTCCATTTAACTAGACCATTTTCTTTTGTTTTATTCTGACACCAATGTAGCTCCATAGGTGTTTTTCCATCAGCATCACAAGTGAAAAAATTTAGAGTAATTAAGGCTTGATGCAGCCTACCCACAGGTGATTTCTCCATCATCCCCCTTTTTTGTTTTCCAAGTTGGGATTTTTAAAAGCTGATGAGACTCTGAAGCCTCTTTTAATAAAGCAACCAATTGATCAGCATGTGCATTTCCCTTAGTTAATGGACTAGGTAATATGCTGTGAGCCCTGATGTGAGTGATATAAAAAGGGTATTTTCTCTGCTGCACAATCTGCTGAACTTGCTTAAATAGTAAGAATAAACTTTGGTCACTAAACCATTTCAACTGGGCAGTTTCAATTCTACTTACTAGGCCCGAAGCATAAGAGGAATCAGAAATTATGTTAACAGGCTGTTGGAAATCTTGCAACGCAGCCTTAATAGCTTCTAATTCAATTCTTTGCACAGAAGTATGACTGGTCAGTATGACTCGGTCAGAATTTATAGTATGATAGGCAGCTTTCCCATTAGATGACCCATCAGTAAAAACAGTTAAAGCTCCAGGAATTGGTTCCTGCCTCGTGTTTTTTGGTATAATGATGGAGGTCTTATATAAAAATTGTAAAAGTTTATATTTTAATAGGTGACAGCTAAGTTCCCCTGAATATCCACTTAGCCCAATTTGCCAATTTACGTCAGTTTGAAACAACATTCATTCTTTTAATTTTACTTGTCCTAAGTTATGGACAGTAAATGACATTAATTAAATTTCTGGTATTAGTCTTTGAGTAAATTTACATAAACTGTGTTTAAGGAGGCAAAACACAAATTATATAATTTATTTATTTTTTTTTAATTTTTTATTTTTTTTAATTAAATCTTTATTGTTCAGATTATTACATTTGTTCCTTTTTTTTCCCCCCCATAACTCCCCTCCTCCCAGTTCCCGCCCCACCCTCTGCCCTCACTCCCCACCCACTGTCCTCATCCATAGGTGTACGATTTTTGTCCAGTCTCTTCCCACATCTCCCACACCCCTTTCCCCGCCAGGAATAGTCAGTCCATTCCCTTTCTATGTCCCTGATTCTATTATAATCAACAGTTCATTCTGATCATCAGATTATTTATTCACTTGATTCTTAGATTCACTTGTTGATAGATGCATATTTGTTGTTCATAATTTGTATCTTTACCTTTTTCTTCCTCTTCCTCTTCTTAAAGGGTACCTTTCAGCATTTCATATAATCCTGGTTTGGTGGTGATGAACTCCTTTAGCTTTTCCTTATCTGTGAAGCTCTTTATCTGACCTTCAATTCTGAATGATATCTTTGCTGGATAAAGTAATCTTGGTTGTAGGTTCTTGGTATTCATCACTTTGAATATTTCTTGCCACTCCCTTCTGGCCTGCAAAGTTTCTGTTGAGAAATCAGCTGACAGTCGTATGGGTATTCCCTTGTAGGTAACTGAGTTTCTTTCTCTTGCTGTTTTTAAGATTCTCTCTTTATCTTTTGCTCTTGGCATTTTAATTATGATGTGTCTTGGTGTGGTCCTCTTTGGGTTCCTTTTGTTTGGGGTTCTCCGCGCTTCTTGGACCTGTAAGTCCATTTCTTTCACCAGGTGGGGGAAGTTTTCTGTCATTATTTCTTCAAATAGGTTTTCAATATCTTGCTCTCTCTCATCTTCTGGCACCCCTATAATTCTGATGTTGGTACGCTTGAAGCTGTCCCAGAGGCTCCTTACACTATCCTCGCATTTTTGGATTCTTTTTTCATTTTGCTTTTCCAGTTGGATGTTTTTTGCTTCCTCGCATTTCAGATCATTGACTTGATTCTTGCGCTCCTCTGGTCTGCTGTCCGGCGTCTGTATAATATTCGTTATTTCAGTCTGTGTGTGCTTAATTTCTAGTTGGTTCCCCAATATAAGATCGAGGGTCTTATTAGTTTTCGTGTAGATCTCATTAAGTTTATCGGCAGCTTCTAAACAGTTCTTGAGAGACCTTAAAAGTGTGGTTCTGAACTCTATTTCTTCCATTGACAATTTTGTCCTGTTTCTTTGTCTCCGCATTTTGTTATGCTTCCTTGGTGCACCCCCTAGTGGTCTTTGTTCGCAGTCTTATAGATAAATCTTGATTGTTGTAGCTAATTCCAGGGAGGGTTTGACCTCCAGGCCAAGTGGCTATGAGAATCAGCTATGAGTGTCAGCAGTGAGAGAACTTCTGTCCTCTAGGGAGGTGCTAATCTAGCCTTTGCCTGAGGCTATCCGGCAAATGCCTCTGTGCAGGGCTTGGGCGGGGCGGGTCGCACAGGATCAACAGGGTGGGCCGGAGAGAGCAGTTATGGCGGCTCTCAGTCCTGTCCCCAGGGGCTCTGCCTCTCTGAGTCCCAGCACCCGCTGCAAAGCTCGGAGAGAAGGCTGCACTCGCTCTGACCGAAGCCAGACAGTCCCGCTTCTCCCGTTTGAGTCTGGGTCCCTAAAGACTCGCCCGGATCTGGTGCTCAGAGTCTGTGACTCCCTCCCGATTGAAAACAACAACCGCGCCCTCCGCCGCCAGCCCGCTCCGCGCACTCCGCACCTCAGAATTTGACTTCAGCACTGCGCCTCCTCTGAGTGTCCGTGTGCGTTTCTCTTTCCTCCTAGTTGTAGGACTTCCACTCAGCCAGCGTTCCTGTGGTTCTGGGTGATGTCCCTTCCGTTTTTTGGTTTCACTTTTGAAGTAGTTGTTCAAAGCAGCAAACTCCGACGTTAACCTATGCCGCCATCTTGGTTCTCCCAAATTATATAATTTAGCTTATGAGGTCCAATATATTGATTTTTAATTTTAGTTAGACATCTGAAGGAAACATCTTTTCATTTCCTTCCAGACAGCTTTCTTTCTCATACAAGCAACAAATGTAAGGAACATGGTTGCCTTTTGAGATTTTAACAAATGCTGTTGCAAAGCTATATATTTCAAGTGATTTTTCATTTATGGTGACTAATTATTGTCAGATTTAGTATTTTAACAACAATCTGTAAATGTTAGCAATTACATTTTTAAAGAATATACCCTTTGGCTTATTTGCATATACAGAGGAATCATGGGAAGCCTTCAGTAACCTTTTTAGAAGAAATTTACTTTACTAGGATTCAATTGCTTATGAGGATTAGTAAATTCAGTAAAGTTTTATGTCTGATACATGGGTGCAAACGCTGTCCCACCTCCAGCCAAATTTAAAATACAGCAGCGGGGAGCTTTTGTTAGTTTAAGTAAAGACATTGCTACTAATAAATCAATTTTTTATGTGGCAGAAATTCCTTATGCAACCAAGTATATTATATTTTGAAATATTGTACTCTGGAAAAACTGTCAAATACATATTTAATTAAAAAATTTTTAACACTTAAAAACAGTTCTCAACATAATAGGATCTAGTCTTGACCATGGAATCAATTACTATTAATTTGTGTATGATATATGTATAACTGTGGTTCTACTGAGAATTTTATTTTTTTTATTTTTTATTTTTTTAATTAAATCTTTATTGTTCAGATTATTACATTTGTTCCTCTTTTCCCCCCCCCCATATCTCCCCTCCTCCCAGTTCCCGCCCCACCCTCCGCCCTCACTCCCCACCCACTGTCCTCATCCATAGGTGCACGATTTTTGTCCAGTCTCTTCCCGCATCTCCCACACCCGTTTCCCCTCCAAGAATAGTCAGTCCATTCCCTTTCTATGTCCCTGATTCTATTATAATCACCAGTTCATTCTGTTCATCAGATGATTTATTCACTTGATTCTTAGATTCAGTTGTTGATAGATGCATATTTGTTGTTCATAATTTGTATCTTTACCTTTTTCTTCCTCTTCCTCTTCTTAAAGGATACCTTTCAGCATTTCATATAATCCTGGTTTGGTGGTGATGAACTCCTTTAGCTTTTCCTTATCTGTGAAGCTCTTTATCTGACCTTCAATTCTGAATGATAGCCTTGCTGGATAAAGTAATCTTGGTTGTAGGTTCTTGGTATTCATCACTTTGAATATTTCTTGCCACTCCCTTCTGGCCTGCAAAGCTTCTGTTGAGAAATCAGCTGACAGTCGTATGGGTACCCCTTGTAGGTAACTGACTGTCTTTCTCTTGCTGCTTTTAGGATTCACTCTTTGTCTTTTGGTCTTGGCATTTTAATTATGATGTGTCTTGGGGTGGTCCTCTTTGGATTCCTTTTGTTTGGGGTTCTCCGCGCTTCTTGGACCTGTAAGTCCATTTCTTTCACCAGGTGGGGGAAGTTTTCTGTCATTATTTCTTCGAATAGGTTTACAATATCTTGGTCTCTCTCATCTTCTGGCACCCCTATAATTCTGATGTTGGTACGCTTGAAGCTGTCCCAGAGGCTCCTTACACTATCCTCGCATTTTTGGATTCTTTTTTCATTTTGCTTTTCCCGTTGGGTGTTTTTTGCTTCCTCGCATTTCAAATCATTGACTTGATTCTTGCGCTCCTCTGGTCTGCTGTTGGGAGTCTGTATAATATTCGTTATTTCAGTCCGTGTATGCTTAATTTCTAGTTGGTTCCCCAACATAACATCGAGGGTCTCATTAGATTTCTTGTAGATCTCATTAAGTTTATCGGCAGCTTCTAGACAGTTCTTGAGAGACCTTAAAAGTGTGGTTCTGAGCTCTATATCTTCCATTGACAATTTTGTCCTGTTTCTTTGTCTCCGCATTTTTTTTTTTATGCTTTCTTGGTGCACCCCCTAGTGCTCTTTGTGCGCAGTCTTGTTGTAGTTAAGCCTTGATTGTTGCAGTTAATATTGGGGGGATTTGACCTCCAGGCCAACTGGCTGTGAGAGTCAACTGTGTCTGCAGTGGGAAAACTTCTGTCCTCTGGGGAGGTGCTAATCTAGCCTTTGCCTGAGGCTACCTGGCAAATGGCTCTGTGCAGGGCTTGGGCGGGGCGGGTCGCACAGGATCAAACAGGGTGGGCAGAGTGAGCAGTAATGGCTCCTCTCAGTTTCCGTCCCTAGGGGCTCTGCCTCACAGAGTCCCAGCAACCACTGCAAACCTCAGAGAGAAAGCTGCCTTCGAGTTCCGACCGAAGCCAGACAGTCCTGCTTCTCCCGTTTGAGTCTGGGTCCCTAGAGACTCGCCCAGATCTGGAGCTCAGAGTCTGAAACTCCCTCCCGATTGAAAACAACAACCGCGCCCTCCCCCGCCAGCCCGCTCTGCGCGCACTCCGCACCTGAGTATTTCACTTCAGCACTGCGCCTCCTCTGAGTCTGGGTATGATATTCTCTTTCCTCCTAGTTGTAGAATTTCCACTCAGCCAGCCTTCCTGTGGTTCTGGATGATGTCCGTTCCGTCTTTTAGGTGTATCCTTGAATTGGTTGTTTGAGGCAGCAATCTCTGGCATTAACCTATGCCGCCATCTTGGTTCTCCACTTTTTTTAATGTACAGAAACGTATGAGTAGAAACAAAAGCAAATTAAACATTATCACATGTGTTTACACCACTATCTAGGTTCTTTATATCAATGTTACTGTTCAAACAATAGAAAGCAGGTGGCAATTTAGAGGGTGGGAAAGAGATAAAACAAAAAACCTCTTCTACCATGTTTTTTCTAGACTGTGCAGAGCTGTGCTCACAGATACGGCTTCTTTTACTTCTCCACTGTGCAGAAATTCAGTTGTATATAAAATTGAACCTGCTCAGAAGCTGAGGGAGACTAGAAATGATGGGTCCATGTCCGGGTGCCTTGTCATACAATTCAAACAACGGTGCGGCTACCAGCTTGTAATTTTTAGGGACTGCGAACAAGGCTTTCTCTTGAAGTTGAACCAAAAACAACTTCTTATGTTCCTTCGGTTTTGTAATATGTGCAGGAATATGTGGATTCTGAGGAGGTTCAAAATTTGGTCTCCACCAGTTAACCAATGCAGTCATCAATGACCCAGTCTTGCAGGACTCCATCTTGACGACCTCGTATCTCTGTCATTAAGTGTTTTAGTCCTTCAACTTCACCTTCCCCTGGGTTAAGTTCACCACCAGGTAGTTTGAAGAAAGTTGTTCCCAGCTGTAGCAGTAGCACATGGGGTAGTCGGTGCTCATGTACAATCAGAACCCCCTCTACAGTCCTCCTCATTCCAATTTTATCAAATTCCTCCCTCATGCGTTGAAATCTGGCTGCAGCAGAGCTTTCCTTCTCATAGAGGGGCTCTTTTGTACCAAAAGTATAATTGGTAAGAGGGTACAGGTTGATGGTGCGCTCCAAGGTGAGGGGCTTGGTCTGCTGGATGTACTTGTTGCCGAACTGGTTGACTCCCCGCGGCCAGCCGGTTTGCAAGCGATTGGGCGGCACCACGGACATGCTGGCGAGGACTGGTGGCGAGCGGAAAGCGGGGAGAGGCAGGGAGACTTCCCCGGTGCGGGCAGCAGTTGTCGGCGTCTCGCCCGGATCTGCAGCTCAGAATCTGAGCCTCCCTCCCGATTGAAAACGACAACCGCGCCCTCAGCTACCAGCCCGCTCAGCGCGTACCTCCGCACCTTTGTATTTTCCGCACTGCACCTCCTCTGAATCTCTTATGCTGTTCTCTTTCCTTCTAGTTGAAGAATTTCCCCTCAGCCAGTCTTCCTGTGGTTCTGGGCGATGTCCGTTCCGTCTTTTAGTTGTATTTGTGAAGTGGTTGTTCGAGGCAGCTAACTCCGGTGTTTACCTATGCCGCCATCCAGAAAAACTTCTTAGTTAAGTCATCACAACAATGTTTAAGTAAAAAAAGAGGAAAAAGGGGGGTGATGGGAGTTCAGATTGAACAAGATCCTCACATATCATCTAACACATTCAATCCTGGCTAGAGTGTACCAAAATGGAAACGGGATTACTATAATACAAAACTTCACTACAGACAGCTGTACACACCTGTACTCCAAGCCCACCCCCAACCCCCAAATGCTTCCAACACAACTATTTCCCGGCCTGTTGGGCCTGTTGACGAAGGAGCACGTAGATCTTCTCTTTAATCCAATCTTTGTTATAAGGCTGGTAAGTCTGGGTATCAGCTCGGTAAACAAGACAGCTGAGGTCCGCCAGATCATCAATAGAATCAAACAACTGGCTGATATCATATGTGATAGAGGGGCTGTTGGGATTCATTCTCTTCAGATGTTCTTCATACATTTTACAAACGCCTTCCATGCACTCATTCACTGATTCATAATCAGCATAAGTTCTGCCTTCTGGTTTCTTGGTAGGCTGTACCAGCAAAATGGTGTGAGACATCGCGCCAAACTCTTTCACTGCAGCCACCGCCGACACACCGCCACACACGAGCTTAACCACAACGCCACCAGCAGCCCTGGAAAAATTTTTATGTAGTTACTGTCAAATTTAATACTCTAACAACAATCTTAGTTTACACTGTAAATATTAATGAAAAGGATTATTTTGCATCCTTGAGAAGGCCCTGAGCATTCCTGGTGTTAGGCTGGATTTAGATATTGGGTAGCTGCTGTCAGCCAAGTCTCTGTTGTCTGGAGCTGATCGTGGGCTTTGTGTGCAGTGAAATATCTCCCACCTTTACGGTGAATTCTTCCCCACCTTTGTGGTGAAACTTCGTTTTTTCACTCTAGGCGAAGCCTTCACTTCCAGATTTCCCATGGGGCGCCAGATGTTGTAAATGCTTCCCTCCACGTCCTGCGTGGATCAGGGTTCAGGATCTGGAAGAGGAGCCGCACACAAATGAAAGAGAAAAGACGAGATAATTTGGAAATATTGGGGTGCCAGGGTCCAGGCCCAGTGGTCCAGGGGTTCCCAAAGGTGTGGACGGAGTCGGCGAAGAATGTTTTACACAGAGACAGTATTCAGAACTCTCTAGCTCTCTTTGGTCTCCGTGGATCTTCCTGTGCCTGGCTGAGGCCACAGAGAGAGATCCCGAGGCAAACTGTGCCTTTATTTTATAGTCAGAGGTAAACAAGGTAGTGGTTTCCATCGTTACACTGTTCTTGTGAGTTTCACTTGTTTTGGCCACTTTCTGCACTTCCCTCAGCCCATTAGCTTCCCAGATAAGATTTGGGGAGTGTTATGAGGTCAAGCCTAATTATGCTAAGAGGACTGTGCCCTCTAAGCTGGGACTTGTTTGTGACTTTGCCAACAGGTCAGTCTGAGGCTTAAGCCTATATTGGCTCCCCACAGACTAGAGGTGGGGTCCCTCAGCTTGGCCTGTGGGGGTTGGGCTACAACCGGCTCTATGATATCCTGAGGGTTCCCAGATTGGGAGATGGCACAAGCCAGGCTGAGGGACCCCACTGGTGCATGCATTTGTGCATTGTTCCTCTGACATCCCATGATGGGTCTGGGGTGCGTGTGAAGCAGATTCGGGGCCCACAGTTCCCCAGCAGTAACCTAACCCATGGCTGATTCTGTGAGGAATCGGGCTCCCTCCTCTACTGGTCAGAGTGTCTGCTCCCTGTTGGTCATTGCACGTCATAGCTACTGGGCAAATGGTCGAACAGTCGGATAGTTGCTTCGTCTCTTATATATATAGACTACAGGCCCGGTGCATGAAAATTCGTGCATGAATAGGCCTTCCTTCCCCTGGCTGCCAGTACTGGCTTCCCTCTGGCATCTGGGACTTGGGCTTCCCTCCTCTGGCTGCTGGCAGGCACCCAGTACCCGGGCTGCTTCCCTCCTCCAGCCGCCAGCAGGCACCCAGGACCCGTGCTGGCTTCCCTCCGGCCCTGGCTTCATCAGGGAGGACATCCGCAATGATGTCCAGAGGACGGCCGGTCTAATTAGCATTTTACCCTTTTATTATTATAGACTAGAGGCCCCGTTGCATGAAGAGATTCATGCAATAGGCGTTCTCTTCCCCTGGCTGCCAGCATCGGTTTTCCTCCAGCACCCAGGACTCAGGCTCACTCCAGCCAGGGCCTTCAGTCTTCGCTCCACTGCTTTGTTCCTATGTATGCAAATTAACCACCATCTTTGTTGGGTTAATTTGCATACTCTCCTGATTGGCTGGTGAGCGTAGTGGAGGGATGGTCAGTTTACATGTTTGTCTATTATTAGGTAAGATAATTGCTTGTGTCACTAAAGTACCCAACTTTGGCCGAGAGGGAAGGTAGTTGAGCACATAGTTCCAAAATCTATGTTGTTGTTCCACTGGTGGAGGATTGTTTCTGCGTGATACAAGCTTTGTGAGGCTTATACCTGCCAATAACTGGGAATATGATCAACTCCCTCTTTTGAGGAGTAGCTCATACTTGTTTAGGAAATCAGGGCTGTTGGTGAATTTTGCCAAGCCTTTCTCTGCCTGGAGTGGAGTGGTTGTATCTGTGGTTTCATACGGCTGTTTGCACAGATTCTCTAGCTGCACCAGGCTCTGTACATGATCCACCATTTTGCTCTACAAGATCCTTCAAGGTGGTGCCCTAGTTGTTTTGACACAATGCCAGGATTATTATAGTTTCTTTGCTTCCTGACATAAAAAGATGATGCAGGCTTCTCTTATATATCGCCTGATCTTGCTCTTTCTCCAAAAAGTCCTTGTTCCTTTTAGTGGGAAATGGTATTTAGAGATCACAATCTGGGTCCTTGGGTGGGGGTGCTCATTATGATTGGGCAAATCTTTCTCATTTAATAGTATATTCTTCTTACCAATGATAAAGATAATACGTAATCGTTTGGAAGATACAAAAATAACAGAGACCATCTCTTTATACTTTGATCTACCTCACATAGGTGGAATCATATGGTTACTTGTCATTTAAAAGTATATTTTATTATTGACTAGAGGCCCAATGCACAAAATTTGTGCAACGGATTCTGCCCTCACAGCTCCTCGCAGCCTCAGCTGGCCCTCGTAGCCCTGGCTTCATCAGAAGGTTGTGTGGGCGGTCATTCTGCTGTTTTGTCTAATTAGCATATTAGCTTTTTATTATATAGGATTTCAGAGAGAAAGGGAGAGGAAGAAAGAGATAGAAACATCAAAGATGAGAATCATCAATCGGCTGCTTCCTGTACTCCCCACACTGGGGATCGAGCCTGCAACCCAGGCATGTGCCCTGACCGAGAATCAAAACTATGACCTCCTAGTTCATAGGTTGACACTCAACCACTGAGCCACACTGTCCGTGCTGGTTATTTGTCTTTTTGTAACTAGCTTATTTAACTGAACAGTGTCTCAGGGGTCATTCTTATTGCAGCATGTGTCAGAGTCTCCTTCCTTTTAAAGGCTGAATAATATTTCATTGTATGCACAGACTACATTTTGTTTGTTCATTCTTCTCTTAATGGACACTTGGGTTGCTTCCTCCTTTGGACTTTGTGAATAATGAATGCTGCTGTGGAAATGAGGGTGCAGATTTCTGAGATAATGGTCTCAGTACTTGTGTATTTTTACAGTTTACTTTAGTATTTTGCTTGGTTATTTAGCATTACAAAAATCTTACATAGATAAATACTTGGCAATAGTTTGTAATATCTTGCCATAGAGTCTTATGACTCAGCTGAATGTCAGCTCATCTAGAGTCCTGTAAGAGGAATTTTGAGACACTTAGTTCCAAAGTTAATTATTAGCAAAACCTAAGAAGCTGTTCTTTTTAACCACTAAGTGTACAACTTGGATAGTTAGTGAGTTTCTAGCCAGTTAAAATCTATCTGATGGCACAATTTCTGATATTGTTCAAAGGAGTCTTTGACCTTTCAATGTCCTTTTGTTCTAACATGTTCCCAAACTTTCAAAACAATGAAGTAGTTTTGTTCTTGTTGAAGAGTCTATTTTGTTTGTTTCAGTTGACATTTATTTTCAGTTTTTTAACTTGGTAATAGTGTAACTCTATTGCTAACCTAATTTTCTGGACTTATTAAATATCCATTTAATAAATGTTGGACTTTGGGTGGTAAACACACAATACAATATACAGATCACATATAGAATAGTACATTGAAAGCTATATACATTTTATTAACCAATGTCACGCCTATAAATTCAATAAAAATTAGAAAACAAAAAACAAGAACAATCTGGCCAGTGTGGCTCAAAGGTTGAGCATTGAACCAGGATGTCAGGGTTCGATTCCCAGTCAGGGCACATGCCGGGGTTGCAGGCTTGATCCCCAGTAGGGGGCGTGCAGAAGGCAGTCAATCAATTTTTCTCTCATCATTGATGTTTCTCTCTCTCTCCATTCCTCTCTCTGAAATCATTAAAATCTATACTAATAATAGCCTAGGGCTGCCACGACTGGCTGGACGACCGAAGAGCAGGGGGGTCCGCAGTGGGGGCAGGGCTGCGGCAGATGTCTCTCCGCATGCCTGTGCCGGGGGTCTGGTTCATGTCCCTGATTGTGAGAGGGTGAGTGAGAATGACATAGGCTAAGGGACCAGCAGGGGGTAAGTGGGGGTGGAGTCAATCTTGGATGAGCAGGGAGGTGAGGCTGTACAGAGGGAAGAGCCCTGCCCAGGAGGCCTGTGGTCTGGGTATGGCAGCCATAGGAGGGATTAGTCCTGGGGATGACACAGGACTTTGGTGTTGTAGTAAGAATAACTTAAGCCATCGAAGATCAAACTGTACACCCCAAATGCTTTTTCTTGGATGGTCCAGGTGGTAGTGGGAAAACATCTATTTATATAAAAACCCTGGGTGTTCGCCCATCACGTCTGAGGCTCGACCAACCTGAAGGAAGTCAGTCCTGCAGGTGTCACCTTAGCAACTGCTTCGCCCTCCCCGAGCTGTTTCCGGTAATGGCAAGGTTTGAGGCAGGAACCCGCCCTCGGAGCATGGATGCACTGAGTCCTGGGTCGTCTTGCCAAGGACTGCGCCCTCCCTGAGCTGTTTCCCACAAGGCCTGAGGGAAGAACCCACCCTTGGAGTGCCAGGAGCCCCCAGCGGCAGTCAGTCCTGGGTTGCCGAGGCGGAGGCCATGCTGTGGTAGAACTCTGGGTCTGGCCCAACAGGGGGCATGGCCAGCCTTCAAACCAGACCCTGGCAGGAGGGAGGAGAGAGCCCCATTCCTCATGGAATCGACAGGTGGCCAGCTTGCTGTCAGGGACCTGCCAGCTAGGAATCCTATTCACCTGCATATCTGTATAAAGTTTTAATAGATTATATTAGAGGTTTTGGTGGTACTGTTTTACCCACAACGTTTACAGGAATTGCTGCAAATTTACTTCTTGGTGGAAGTACCTTTCATTCCCAATATAAATTACCATTCCATTAAAGGAAACTTTAATTTCTAGACTCGATATAAACAAAATTGCTAAAACTATTTAAAAGGCCCAACTTCTCATTATTGATGAATGCACTATGGCATCCAATCATGCTATAAACACCATAGACAGATTATTAAGAGAAATTATGAGTCTGAATGTTGTATTTGGTGGGAAAGTTCTCCTTCTTGGAGGGGATTTTCGACAATGTCTCAGTATTGTGCCACATGCTATGCAATCAGCCATAGTACAAACAAGTTTAAAGTACTGTAATGTTTGGGGATGTTTCAGAAAGTTGTCTCTTACAACAAATATGAGATCAGAGGATTCTGCTTATAGTGCATGGTTAGTAAAACTTGTTGATGTAAACTTGATAGCAGTTTTCATTTAGGAATGGATATTATTAAAATCCTCTGTGAAATGATTTGTAATGGATCTATTATTGAAGCTACCTTTGGAAATACTATATCTATAGATAATATTAAAAATATATCTAAACATGCAATTCTTTGTCCAGAAAATGAGCACATTCAAAAATTAAATGAAGAAATTTTGGATATACTCGATCGAGATTTTCACACATATTTGAGTCATGATTCCATTGATTCAACAGATGATGCTGAAAAGGAAAATTTTGCCATTGAATTTCTTAATAGTATTACTCCTTTGGGAATGCCGTGTCATAAATTAAAATTGAAAATGGGTGCAATCATCATGCTACTGAGAAATCTTAATAGTAAATGGGGTCTTTGTAATGGTATCAGATTTATTACCAAAAGATTTCAACCTAACATTATCAAAGCTGAAGTATTAACAGGATCTGTAGAGGGAGAGGTTGTTCTGATGCTAAGAATTGGTTTGTCCCCATCTGACACTGGGCTCCCATTTAAATTAATTCGACGACAGTTTCCCCTGATGCCATCATTTGTGATGACTATTAATAAATCACAAGGACAAACTCTAGACAGAGTAGGCATATTCCTACCTGAACCCATTTTTGCACATGGTCAGTTAGTTATATGTTGCTTTCTCTCAAGTTCAAAGAGCATGTGACGTTAAAGTTCTAAGTACTTCATCACAAGGGAAGTTAGTCAAGCACTCTGAAAGTGTTTTCACTCTTAATGTGGTGTACAGGGAGATATTAGAATAAGTTTAATCACTTTATCAGTCATTGTTTTCATCACTGTTGTTTTTATATCATATTTTTGTTTTTATGTCATGCATCTGTTATATTCTTTTACTGTTTATTAATGAATTTATAAATTATTTTCATATACATTTTACTAATTTACTTTCATCTCTTACACTTCTATTATAGAGAAAGGGCAAATAGCAGTATTAAAATATTTCCTCTAATTAATTCCCTTTTAATGTGCAGGAATTTTGTGCATCGGGCCTCTTAGTAAAAAATAAAACAAGAACCAAAAACCCCACAATGCTTATGGGATATTCATGCCAGGTCCACAATTCACAAATAATGAAAACAATAGATACGATTCTCAGCCTCATGGAACTCACAATTTAGTCGAGTTGATGAATAATAAATAAGTAAACAATTAGGTAAATAATTGCAAAAAATGGTGCTTTATGATGGAAAAGAACGGTATACTGTAAGAGAGAATAAGGGTGACTGCTTTAGATTAGTGGGCAGGGAAGGTGACTTTTAGGATGAACCCAGATGGCAAGAAGGAATTCGCCATTTGAAATTATTCTAGACAATTGCAGACAGTGGGAATAGCATGGATAGTGGTTCTAAGGCACGGAAGAGCTTGGTGTGTTTGATAAACTGAAAGACCCATGTGGCTGAACCATGTTCAGTATATTTGTTTTCTATTGCTGCAGCAACAAAATACCACAGATTTATTACAGTTCTGGACATCAGAAGTCTGACATGAGTCTTAGCGGCATAAAATTAAGGTGTCAGCAGGGCTGAATTCCTTCCGCAGGTTCTAAAGGAGAATCAGTCTCCTTGCCTTTCCTAGCTTCTAGACTAGAGGCTCCCTTTACTTTTCTCGTGGCTGCTTCCTCCATCTTTGAAGCACGTTTCTCAAACCTCTGATTCTGTCGTCACATCATCACTGACTCGATCTTCCTGCCTCCCTCTTAGAGGGACCCTTGTGATTACATTGGGTCCACCTGAGTAATCCAGGTTCATCTCATCTCAAGATCCTTAACTTAATCACATCTGCAATGTCTCTTCTGCCATGCAGAAGAGATTCCCAAAAGATTTGAGGGACCATTATTCTGCCTGCCACATTCAGAGAGTGGAGAAATGAGAAAGCTATATAAGTGAATGTATTATATGCTTTTTCAGGGATATTTTAGTGGAGTTTTTATCCATTAATGTTTATTGTATGCTTTTGTAACAAAAAGACCCCACAACACTGACTTAAACAATATAGAAGTTTATTTCTCTTTCACGTAATGTTCCAGTGGAAAGGCAGTCAAGGTCTGAAAGGGTAGCTCTGTGCCACAAGGTCATTCATAGCTCCAGGCACGTTCTGTCTTGTTGCTCTGCCAGCCTCAACACTTGGCTTTTTAGCCATGGTTTGAGGTGGTTATGAGTCCACAACCATCAGCCAGTGGGAATGTAGTACCATAGGGCAACACACCCATTCTTTTTATAGGCATGACCCAGAAGAGGCACATAACATTTTCACTGACACCCCATTTGCCAGAACTTCATTATACCAGGTTGCAAGGGAGGCCGGGAAATGTAGTCTTCAGCTAGGAGGTAATGTATCCAGCCAAAAATCAGGTGTTCCATTATTAAAGGAAGGAGGGGGAAATGGAAATCTGTCTCTGAATCAGATTCCTTCATAAAAATGCTGATTTCTTGTTTTACTTGGAAAAAATTGGTACTTGCTCCTTGTCGTGAGACAGTTATGGGCCTTCAATATAAAGAAGGAAATTATACTTGCTGCCCATGTAATTATAAAACACCTCTGTAAAGTCTGTAATTTAAAGTCTGCTCTGTAATAAAATTGACAGTTTGTATGGCATTATTCAACTCTATTTTGAAAGATGCTGACATCTTGTTAATGGTTAGAACTTACCTAAATAGAATAAGAACTATTGTCATTGAAAACGTTATGGCACCAGCATTGATCAAAGCCCACATTTGCCCAGTTTATTCAGTAAAGAGCTCACTACTTTATTACTAACATTTTGGTAATAAACTAAGACATCAACCTACTTAAAGAGACTTATATTCCTGTTGAATTAGTGATAAGTGGTTTATATACTAAAAGTCTTCTTACTAGTTACCTGGAAGAACATATATAAAAATAGGCAAAGAGGAGAAAGACACAAATCTATATTCTTAGGCAGGTGAATTGTAGATTTCACATAACAGCCTTTGAACAGGTTCATCAGATATGTAATTTCTTGGATTATATTCCGGTTATTTCAGATAATGGTACAAATTATATGTTAGGAGCAGTGGACTTATATACCGTTCATTCAGTAAATATCTGTTGAGTGCCTACTATGTATCAGGTGCTATTCTAGGTGCTTATAGCACATCAATGAATAAAAGAGACAAATGCCACTTCCCATCATGGAACTTCCATCTATGTTGTAATATCAGTAGATCAGGTTTTACTAAGCACTTTTTATAAAAATGTGAACTTTAAAAATTGAAATATGCCATATGTACAGAAAAGTGCAGAAATCATAACTAGAAAGCTTAATGGGTTTTCGTAAAGTGAACAAACCAGTGTAACCAGAACCCATGATACTGTTTGTGCTGCCTCACTCTCTGTTTCCAGGGAGTAACCACTATTCTGGGACTTCTAACAACATCTATGAGATGTGTCTACTTTTAAACGTTATGTAAATGGAATCATACAGTACATGATCTTCTGTGGCTGGATCCTTTTACTCAACATTATGTTCATGAGATCCATCAGGTGGTTTATGTAATTACAGTTCATTTCTCCTGACTGAATCATGCCCCATTGTGTGAGCATACCACCGTACTCTTATCCCTGCTCTCCTATTTTTGGCAGCTATGAATAGTGCTGTATAAACATAATTGTACATGCTTTTCAGTGGGCATTTGTATGCTTTTCAGTTGGGTATATAAACAGACATGGAATTGCTGCCTCATAGACAGTTGTTATGTTCGACTGCAGTAGATATTGACAAAGAGTTTTCCAAAATGTTTGAATCAGTTTACTCCCCCCGCTCCAGAAATGTAGGAGACTTTTGTCAACACTTGGTATTGTCTTTTTCATTTTAGCTATTTTGTGGATGTGTAGCAATATGGAATTACAGTTTTAATTTACATTCCCCTGATGACTAGGTGGGGCTCCATCCCCTATATTTATTACACCCATTTGGATATCCTCTTTTGTGAAGTGTCTGGTAAACTCTTTGGCCATTTTTGTATCAAATTGTCTACTTCTTTTAGTAAGCTTTTCTCTGTGTGCATTGTGGCATCTTGCTTTGAAATATCCTATGTGTATTTATATAAGCAGATTTAAATTTTGTTTGCATAATTTTAAAAATAACATTAAATATTTTAATTTATGCTGAAAGAACCAAGAGTCTTATTTTTATGCTCACGGTGTGCATGTGTTGTTTCAAAATGATGCTATAACTTGCCAACGACCGCAGAACTACTTTTTAAAAATTTCACTGTTTCAACTCTGCTGATGACTTGTGCACTGTTTTGACATGATAAAAGCTTACTGCATATAACAAAGTCAGCCACTATTTTATTGTCTTTAAATGACATCGTGAGAGCATTTGGGGTACATTATTTTCAGTACTGCAATTGCTAGAGAAAGATTCATTTGATTCCAATATGCTATTCTGTTTGTTTCATCTCCAGCCTAATCAATTTCATCAGCACCATTGCTGATTTTTTTTTTTAATGCCCTGTTTTTAATCTGTAATCCACTTCTGGCTTTAAAGGCAATAATTCAAACCCCTGGAAAAAGTTGTAAATAATACAGTTTAGGTTGAGACTCTTGTTTATGTACCAGGCATTGGTCTATTCGTTAAGTGCTTTAACTCATTTAACCCAAAAGATGCAGGTCCTTTTTATCAGCTTCATTGTACAGATGATGAAATTGAGGCTCAAGAGAGTTAAACTTGGCAAAGTCACCAAGTTGGGAAGTGGGGAACTCAGGATTTGAACCCTGATGCCTAGATCTCAGTTTCTTCAGCACCTTTGGCTGTCTGTCAGCTCGATGTGGCAGATTTCCCACACCAGCATTCCCATTTCCCTTTAGTGATAGCACTGTTAGTAATGGAAACCCTACGACGAGCACATGCTTGACTTGTCTAGACCCTCCAGTGGGAACGTGGGACCACAGGGCAACACACCCATTGTTTTTATAGGCAGATTGACCAGGATTTTTCATGCATCCCATCTTTGGAGCCCTTTTATTTAAAAGTCAGACACAAAGCGGGGGCAGCTTTCTCCTTACCTGGGTCAGAGCCTGGCCCTCTTGTACAGAGCATTTCAGGCCAGGCCATCCTTTTTTTCTTGTCTCATTTGGATTTGAGGCAGAGAGAGGCCCTTTTTGGACCTTGAACCATAACAGCTCCCTCCATCCTGGGTATAAGAGCCCCGTATCAGTATTTTGAGCATAAACCCAGCTAATAACAAACTGCACTACAACTTTCTATTCCCTCTCTAACTATCTCAATGGGATAGCAACAATGTTTGGCCTATACAAATGATATACGGGGGGTTATTAAATATGATTTTGTTCAGAAAGTAGAGCCCCTGGGTGGCTCTTATTTTTGTTTTCGGAAACAAATCGTCACTTCGCTAATGCCCTGCATATTAAAATAGAATTGGGTATGGAATTCTGTCTTGGACCTCATCCAAAGGATTCTAAGTATCAAGGCATGCTAATGACCAGGTAGGTATAAAGTAGTTTTGCCTGCCACGTGGTGCTATGGTCTGGACCCCCACACATGTTAGAGTAAAGCTTTGCTTATTTGTATATTTTCACAACTGCAATTTTTTTTTGAAAGAATGGACACTTCTTCCTGCTATGATCAAGTGCTAAAAATTTGGGGAAAAATCTATGTCCTCAAAATGAGAAAGTAAAAGGAAAACTCAGTAGGAAAAAAAAAACAAAAACGCTGTTTTGCTCCTTTTAACTTCAGTAAGTTGTGGAACATTTTGACTTTTTTTTTTTTCCAGTGTGGCACAGATGGCCCTGTTCAGAACACCACAAGTATGAGTTTGTCAAAGTTGTCTTTAGTGGAAGTTATTAAACGGAGACCTTGAGAGTCAGGCTCACCTGGAATTTGCTCCCTAACCTGTAGACTCACCTGGAATTTGCTCCCTAAGCAGCATTTTTATGAGCTGATTAGTTCCTTAAGATTCACTCGGTGAGGCCACATTTTTAAAAAACATTTTTATTGATTTCAGAGAGAAAGGGAAAGGGGGAGGGAGAGAGAAATATCAATGATGAGAGTCATTAATTGGCTGCCTCCTGCACGTCCCCTACTGGGGATTGAATCTGTAACTTTGGCATGTGTCCTGACTGAGAATCAAACCGTGACCTCCTGGTTCATAGGTCAACACTCAACCACTGAACCACGCAGGCTGGGTGGGCTCTTGGGTGTTTTTCATCCCTTATCCAGTGAGTCCTAGTTTTACAGAGTTTAGTTTTCTTGAATGGTGAGAATGAGCTCAAGAATGTGACAGTAGAATAGTGGTATTTACCTCCCCCACCAAAGATACCTTTTTTTATCATCTTGTCTGATTCTATGATCTTTTTTGCTAATGGGCTTTAGTGGGGAGAAGATTTTGTGATTTGTTGAGCAATCGATTCAGAAGTTTCCAATAGGCATTATGGTGAAAGAGAAGAATTATTTCCTTAAGATACACAGTCAAAATTATTTGATTCCCAAGTAATTTTACAATATGACCTCCCTTGCTATACAGCTTTCTTTTATTCACAAGTCTATTAATTTACCAAAAAGGTGAAAATTTAAGAGGATACTTATATGTTTGGCAGGTGTATTTTCTTTTTGATATCAGACAATAAATACTGTGACATAAATGCCTCTCGGCCTCACTAGTGAATACAGATGGAATTGTATTAACAATGGGAGTCCAGATTTCCTAGCTCACACAGGACTTCCAGACTCCATAAAGCCCCATCCTCCCCAAAAGCATTTCTGTTAGTTATTGGGAGAACGCAGGTGCTTGCAGATCACCATGGAGTATATGTCACATTGTTTCTCTCACACTCCAAGTCGCCCTTGTTGATGGCTTTTGCTCCTGACTGCTTGGTAGTACTTCAGGTGGTTATGTGTTACCTCTTGTGGGAACGCCATGGGGACTGTTTTGATGCTCACAGAGGCACTCATCCTTGGGAGGCGTGAGTGTGCTTTATGGAGTACAGAGACCCCCAAGTCATGCCTCACAGAATCTTGAATTAAAATGCTTCTTCCAGTTTTCCTTGCACTTCTTCTCTTGATTGACGATCAGGTCTGTCTCCTAGGGCCAGTTGGAGAACTAATACCAGGACGTTCTCCATTTCCGCTCCCACCTCTTATTCCTTCCTCTGGCCCTGGGGCACGAAACTTTCCCTCCTCTATTCAAAAAGTACATCAACATGCACATAAATAAACTCCTTTTTAGGGGGCTGTGCTGGTTGGTCTCTTAAGACACATGATCTCAGATAGATCAGGGTCCATGCTCTGGGTAAGCAGCCTACATCAGAGCCTTTCCAGATCCCCATGTCAAAATGTTTGTACCTTGGGATGAGCCCTGAGAACTTCCAGTGTGACCCCAATGAGCAGCCTGGTTGGTTGCCTTGCCTGCCACTGTCATTCTATTCCACATTATCTTTTGTTTCCTCTTCCTCTTTCTTTGGAAGAAGCATGACTTCAGTGAAATGTGTTAGTGTTCAACCTGTTTTATGCTTTACTTCAGTGAAAGTGAGCATTCCACCCTGTCCTTTGATCAGTGCATTTAAGAATTAAGCAGATCCCATTGATAATATTCACAATTTGTGGCTATCACAACTTAGGTAATGCTGCCTTCCTCTTATGGCCCATGGTGCAGGGCAGGATGGACTGCAGTAATTCTCCGATCTGGCTGGCTGTACGTTAGAATCTGGAGAGTTTGAAAAAAAAAAAAAAAAAAAAAGAACTACCAGTGTCTGGGCCCTCCCTCCTCCAGAGCTTCTCATTGAATTGATCAGGGGTCCAATAAGGACTGGTGTCAACAAGTCTTGGTGCTGAAGACAGAGCATCGGAGGGAGCCTTGAGCTTTGACCCCAGGCACCACTTAATCTGTCAGAAATTACCACACATGCCCTTGGTTTAGCATTGCCTCTTGATGTGTTTTAGGAGAAAAAAAGAATCTGGGAACAACAAAATAGCAGGGCTCGAATGAAGTTGCTGGCATTCAATTTAGCACACTTAACATAGGCCATTTCATGAACCCGAAAGTTTTGTAAACTTCATTCTCATTATTTTATTGATTTAGTTTTCTTTTTTTTCCCTGCGTAGGGGAATATTCTCTAACAGCTCACAAGAATTGAATGAAGATGAGTTTGGGGACATCCATATGCACGGGAATATGGCATCCCCGCCCCTTGAATTTGTATAAGTTTAAGAATGCACCTTCACAACCCAGCCTATGTGACTCAGTGGTTGAGCATTGACCTATGAACCAGGAGGTCATAGTTCAGTTCCTGGTCAGGGCACATGCCCGGGTTGCAGGCTCGATCCCCAGTGTGGGGCGTGCAGGAGGCAGCCAATCAATGATTCTCACTCATCAATGATGTTTCTCTCCCTCCCTCTCACCTCCTCTCTGAAATCAATGAAAATTTTTTTTAACGATTTAAAAAAAAAAAAGAATGCACTTGCACAAATGTCAGAAATAGGTCTCCATCCAATGTAAATTAGTCATTTTTTACAGTTGAATACTATGGGGGTTTCCATGCAAAAAAAATGAGCAGTGATTTGAATAGGGAAGGCGAGGACACGGTGAGTAAAAATGCCCCCATGGTCCTGAAGGGTATTAACTGTTTTCCCGGATTGTGAACTCGACATGCATGTGCAGCAGGGGCTTGGAGTGTTCAGCATTGGAGCAGCTCTGCAGGTCGTCTTGATATGTACATGCACGTGTTGACACGACAAGAGAAAGCATCACAGCATTAACTCAGATTGTGAGATAATTATGACTTATTCAGAGCACTGCAGGCCCATTACAATAATGATTACATTTCTGTAACAGTTTCCTCCCATCCTCCTTCCTGTCCCCGGGAAGCCTAAAGAACTTTACTCATTTATTTTCACAACGTGCCCATAGTTTAGTTGCAGTCATTTCTTTAAACCACAAAGGCATGAACCAAAGGGGAGTAAAAGAGCAACTCAAGTTTATGAAATGAAAACGGACCTAAAAATCATTTGCCTTTACCTGCTTCTATTTTATTAGGTCACAAGACAGCCTAAAACAGTGGTCAGCAAACTCATTAGTCAACAGAGCCAAATATCAACAGTACGACGATTGAAATTTCTTTTGAGAGCCACATTTTTTAAACTTAAACTATATAGGTAGGTACATTGTTACTAACTTAATTAGGGTACTCCTAAGGCTTAGGAAGAGCCACACTCAAGGGGCCAAAGAGCCGCATGTGGCTCGTGAGCCGCAGTTTGCCAACCACGGGCCTAAGATATTCACTAGTGTGGGTTCCTTTAAGCTGGCCTTTATTAGTTAGAGCAAGAGAAAGGCCGAACGAATGATGTGGGGCCAATCATAGAGGAGAGATTATGTGTCGTAAAACTTCTCTTTAAAGGTACTCTTTTGTTGCCCTAACTGGTTTGGCTCAGTGGATAGAGTGTTGGCCTGCGGACTGAAGGGTCCCAGGTTCAATTCTGGTCAAGGGCTTGTACCTCGGTTGCGGGCACATCCCCAGTAGGGGGTGTGCAGGAGGCAGCTGATTGATGTTTTCTCTGTACCCCTCTCCCTTCCTCTCTTTAAAAAATCAATAAAATATATTTTTAAAAAGGTACTCTTTTGTCAACCAAAGGACTTGTATGCATACATATGGGCATGACTGATGAACACAGACAACAGGAGGTGGGGGCATGTGCCGGGGGGTAGGAGCGGCTAGGAGGGGTCAATGGGGGAAGGAGGAGATGTGTAATACTTTGAACAATAAATAATTTAAATTTTTAAAAAATGTACTCTTTTGGGCCCTGGTCGGTTTGGCTCAGTGGATAGAGCGTCATCCTGCAGATCAAAGGGTCCCGGGTTTGATTCTGGTCAAGGGCATGTACCTTGGTTGCAGGCTCCTCCCCAGCCCAGGCCTGGTTGGTGCTCGTGCAGGAGGCAACCAATCAATGTGTTTCTCTCAAATCGATGTTTCTCTCTGTCTTTCCCTCTCTCTTCCATTCTCTTTAAAATCAGTGTAAAAATATCCTCGGGTGAGGATAAACAAAATAAGGTACTCTTTTGGTAAGAAGAGGTAGCATCGGAGAGCATATTAGCACCTTAGAAACTGCAACCAAATAGGGGGATATAGCAACTTCGCAAAATGGTTCAGCAGCATCACTAAAGCTGAACAAATCCCTACCCCATGATCCAGAAATTCCACTTCTAGATACATACCCAAGAGAAATGAGTGCACATGTCCATCAAAAGACATGCATTATAAGAATGTTTATAGCGACCTTCTCCTAATAGCCCCAATTGGAAACAACCTCAATGCCCATCGATAGGAGAATGGGTAAATAATTTACAATATGTACATACAATGAAATACTCCAAACAAGAAAACAAACAAGTGTACAAAAAAAAAAAAACCCTACTGATTGTCACAGATATTACAGAAGAGGCCCGTCACAAAAGTATATATACTTTGGGGGTTAATGGGGGAATGAGGACACATATGTAATACCTTCACCAATAAAGAAATTCAAGGTAAAAAAAAGTATACATACTGTTTAAATTGTTAATGTAAAGTTCAAAGACAGGAAAAAGTAATTGATGATGATAGAAACCAGAATAAGTGGTTATCCTTGAAGGTGGGTTTTAACTGAGAGGAGGCATGAGAGAGCCTTCTAAATATTCTAAATCTTGGGGTGGTGGTGGTGACTTGGGTGTGTACATATGTCAAAATGTATTGAGCTGCACACTTCAAATTAGAGTACATTCTACACTGTATGTATGTTACACCTCAAATAAAGCAAACCAGACAGACAAAACCACAAAAAGAAATTTCAGATAGGGAGAGGCATTGATGGCAAAACAGCAGCATAAAAAATGTCATGAGTTCTATAACATGGAGAAACCAAGATGGTGGCATAGGTAAACACTGGAAATTGCTGCCTCCCACAACAACTTCAAAAATACAACTATAAGACAAAACGGATATCATCCAGAACTACAGGAAGGCTGGATGAGTGGAAATTCTACAACTAGAAGAAAAGAGAAAAGCACACTGAGACTCAGGAGGTGCAGAAGTAAAGTGCAGACGTACGGAGGCGTGCGCGTAGAAAGGGACTGGCAACTGAGGACACAGTTGTCTTTTTGAATCGGGAGGGAGTCACAAGCCCCTGACTACTCTGAACTCCAGTTCCGGGAAGTCTCTGGGGACCTAGACTCATACAGGGAGAAACTGGACTGTCTGGCAGCAGGCAGAACTTGGAACTCGAGGGCAGCTTTCTCTCAGAGGTGCTTGCAGCGATTACCGGGACACTGAGACGTGGGGCCCCTTAGGGCAGGGCTGAGGATCAGCCATAGCTGCTTGCTCTGCCCTGTTCATTCCCTGACACCCTGCCCCACCCAAGCTGTGGCAGAGGCTTTTGCATATGAAGGGCCTGGCCCTTTGCAATCTGAAAATTACCTCACAAACTGCAGCTGGGCCAGACAGACCCAGAACTTCCAAGAGAAGGCCCAAGGCCCCACAGCAGCTTGCATTGCTTCACAGCTGGGCCTCATTTGGGCACCTCCAAACCCCAAACAAGGAAAGGGAATCTGCAGATCTCCTCGTAGCTCCTGCTGGGTAGCCTCAGGCAGAGGCTAAACTAGCACCTCCTTAGATCCAAGAGCCAGTGTACCCAGTGGTCAGAGTGGGACCATCCAGATTACAACTCCTCAGATCCATAAGGGACACACTCAGGGGGCAGACGCAGTGAGCACCAAAGCCCCACTGAAGCAAGTCTTGCCCCAGAAGGGTGTCTCCAGCACAGAAGTTCTCCCACCGTAGACAGCTGATTCTCACAGCCAATTGGCCTGGAGGTCAATTCCTCCCAGTGATACCTACAACAATCAAGGCTTAACTACAGCAAGACTGTGCACAAAGCCCACAAAGGGGGTGCACCAAGAGTGTCCACCTCAGGTAATTGGGGAGGCTGATCCACTGGGCCCTATAGGACACCTAGCACACAAAGCCACTCTACCAACACAGGAAAGCATAAAAAATGCGGAGACAAAGAAACAGGTCACAAATGACAGAAATGGAGGAAAGCAAACTACTGGATATAGCGTTCAAAACTATGGTTATAAGGGTTTTCAAGAATTTTCTAGAAACCACCAATAAATTTAGTGAGACCCTGGAGGATATGAAAAAAGACCAACTAGAAATTAAGCATACACTGACTGAAATAAAGAATAATATCCAGAGATCCAACAGCAGACAAGAGGTTCCCAAGAATCAAGTCAAAGATTTGCAATACAAAGAAGCAAAAAATACCCAACCAGAAAAACAAAAAGAAAAAAGAATCCAAAAATATGAAGATAGTGTAAGGAGCCTCTGGGACAGCTTCAAGCACACCAACATCCGAATTATAGGGGTGCCAGAAGAAGAGAGAGAGCAAGATATTGAAAACCTATTTGAAGAAATAATGACAAAAAACTTCCCCTACCTGGTGAAAGAAATAGACTTACAAGTCCAAGATGCACAGAGAACCCCAAACAAAAGGAATCCAAAGAGGACCACACCAAGACACATCATAATTAAAATGCCAAGGGCAGCCCTAGCTGGTTTGGCTCAGTGGATAGAGTGTCAGCCTGCGGACTGAAGGGTCCCAGGTTTGATTCTGGTCAAGGGCACATGCCTAGGTTGCAGGCTTGATCCCCAGTAGGGGACGTGCAGGAGGCAGCCAATCAATGATTCTCTCTCATCATTGATGTTTCTATCTCTCTTTCCCTCTCCCTTCCTCTCTGAAATCAATAAAGATATATTAAAAAAATAAATAAGTCAAATGCCAAGGGCAAAAGACAAAGAGAGAATCTTAAAAACAGCAAGAGAAAAACAGTCAGTTACCTACAAGGGAGTACCCATACGACTGTCAGCTGATTTCTCAACAGAAACTATGCAGGCCAGAAGGGAGTGGCAAGAAATATTCAAAGTGATGAATGCCAAGAACCTACAACCAAGATTACTTTATCCAGCAAAGCTATCATTCAGAATTGAAGGTCAGATAAAGAGCTTCACAGATAAGAAAAAGCTAAAGGAGTTCATCACCACCAAACCAGCATTATATGAAATGCTGAAAGGTATTCTTTAAGAAGAGGAAGAAGAAAAAGGTAAAGATAAAAATTATGAACAGCAAATACATATCTGTCAACAAGTGAATCTAAAAATCAAGTGAATAAAAAATCTGATGAACAGAGTAAACTTGTGAATATAATAGAACCAGGGGCATGGAAAGGGAGTGGACTGACAATTCTTGGGGGGAAAGGGGTGTGGGGGTGAAGGAATAGACTGGACAAAAATCGTACACCTATGGATGTGGACAGTGGGAGGGGTAAGGGCAGAGGGTGGGGTGGGAACTGGGTGGAGGAGAGCTATGGGGGGGAGGGGAAAGGAACAACTAATAATCTGAACAATAAAGATTTAATTAAAAAAAGTTATATAACACGACTAGAAATTGTTTTCAGGTGTTGATAAATCACTAGCCTTCAAAATGATCATCTGGTAGCAAAATAAATCCATGTTCTTTCTTATCTCTCTACCAGGTAAGTTGCTCACTTGATTTTGTACTTACTGCAAAAATATTTGTGCCCAGCAGGCATGGCTAAGTGGTTGAGCATTGACCTATGAACCAGGAGGTCACGGTTCGATGCCCAGTCTGGGCACATGTCCAGGTTCAGGCTTGATCCCCAGTGTGGGGTGTGCAGGAGGCAGCTGATCAATGATTCTCTCTCATCATTGATGTTTCTATCTCTCCTTCTTTCCTCTCTGATATCAATAAAAATATTAAAAAATATTTGTGGCAGACTATTCTTATTTTAAAACCGTAGTGCGTTTTTATTAGGAAACAAACTTTAATATTTCAAGGACATCCCAAATGAGTTACTGGTTGGGTTGTAGAAACTCCCACTCATGCCACCACAGCAAGAATCAAGAATTCTGAATGTTAAAGCAATTACCTCTGTGGATACATAAAAACAATATATTTAAGGATGTCACAAAGTACAAAAAAAGGAACATTCAGCAGAGCAAAAAAACAAGCAGCTGGCTGATGGGCCTAACAAGAAGGCAGAGAAACTCCTGGAGTTCACGGTCCCAGGAAACAGCGCTGCCTCAGACAAAAACAAGTCCAGATATGAGTTTTGATAGATTTTTAAAAATTCTTTATTGTTTAGGTTGGGGATTAATGGGGGGGGGGGGAAATGAGGACACATTTGTAATACCTTAACTAATAATAATAAAAAAATTCTTTATTGCTTAAAGTATTACATATAGTATTACATATGTCTCCTTTCCCCCCCATTGACCCCTCCCCGGCTACCCCCACCCCCCAGCACGTGCCCTCACCCTCCTGGTGTCTGTGTCCATTGGTTATGCTTATATGTGTGCATACAAGTCCTGTGGTTGATCTCTAACCCCACTCCCCATCCCCTGCCTTCCCCCTGAAGTTTGAAGGTCTGTTCAATGCTTCTCTGTCTCCGGTTCTATTTTTTGTTCATCAGTTTATGTTGTTTATTATATTCCACAAATGAGTGAGATCATGTGATATTTATCTTTCTCTGACTGGCTTATTTCGCTTAGCATAATGCTCTCCAGGTCCATCCATGCTGTTTCAAATGGTAAGAGTTTTTTCTTTTTACAGCAGCATAGTATTCCATTGTGTAGATGTACCATAGTTTTTAATCCACTCATCTGCTGATGGGCACTTAGGCTGTTTCCAAATCTTAGCTATTGTAAATTGTGCTGCTATGAACATAGTCTGCATTCCCACCAGCAGTGCATGAGGGTTCTTGACAGATTCTTAATTGCAACTAGTCAAAGGCAAACTCAAAGACAACCAAGGTTCAAGTTTCCCATGGCTGTAGTAGGAACTTGCAACAAAGGGAGGGAACCTTTGATTACATCTCGTGTACGCTGAGCAACAAGTGAGCAGTGAGACTTAGTGAGTCTGACCCTGGGCTGACATTTCTTCACCTGACCTCTGAGCTCCTTCGGCAGGATGGCCTGGAATTGCTCCCATACCAGCATTTTCACAGTTTGCTCCTCTAAATATCAGGTCTCGGTCACTGCCTGGCAAGCTCCAGGAGATTTCTGAGGACATCCGTGGCCCCAGCTGCAGCCTCATAGGAGAACTTTCTGAACATCTGCCTAAGGCCGCAGGGCTGAGAGGATTCCTTCCTGGCCCGATCTCAGGTCTCAGCATCTTCGACACAGGCTTCTTCAAGGCTCTCTGCTGGGTGCCCACGGGCTCTCATGGAACCTGGGCCTGGGGAGCTATTAGGGTGTCTTCTAGCTCCATAGCCATCATCTCATTTGGTGGTGACATTATTTGATCAGTCTGGATGTCTCTATTTCTTTGTGTCTCTGGGTCTCCTTCAGTCTCCATTTTAGGACTCTGGAAAAGGGTGACTCAGACTCATGCGCATTTGCCATTTAAGAGGGTGGGGGAACGGAACGGGCAGCTCACCCCCAGAGCAGACACTCTATAACCAACTCCAAGAAAAGCTGTGGCAGACTGTTCTGACTGACTACCTAAAAGCCAGTCCCACCCTAGCCGGTTTGGCTCAGTGGATAGAGAGTTGGCCCATGGACTAAAGGGTCAGGGTTTGATTCTAGTCAAGGGCAAGTACCTCAGTTGCAGGCTCAATCCCCGGTCCTGGTTGGGGCGTGTGCAAGGAGGCAATCAATCCATGTGTCTCTCTCACATCGATGTTTCTCTCTGTCTCTTACCCTAACTTCCACTCTCTCTAAAAATCAGTGGAAAAATATCCTCTGGTGAGGATTGACAACAACAACAACAACAACAACAACAAAATAGTGATAATAATAACAAAGCTATTCCCAACCTTGTATTCCTTATAGATGTTGGAAAACCCAGGCACTCATTTTCCCAGCCTGTTTCTCTAGTCTTGCACATAGATCCTATCTTTTGATGGGAGGACAATGAGTTTGGGGACATGTTTTACAATCACCACAGCATCCACAGCTGATATAAATTATTATGCATTTTCAGCTTCCAATCACTTTAAGAGAAATGAGAAGTCCAGCACAACTCACTTGGATTCCACCATGCCTCCATTTTCGTTTTGGGCCTGCATATAGTCTTAGAAGCCAGTAAGCTAAGAAGAAGGTGGGGAAGGGCTGTGGAGGAGGCAACACAACTGTGTCTGCCAGAGATTTCTCCCCTTTTGTTGGTCTGAACAATAATGGACCAAATATGAAGCTCTTTGTAAAAAGAGAGAACGATGATAGAATTTTGAACAAAGAAAACCACATTTCTCTGGAGAATTAATGTGCTCTTGAAATTAAATTGTCTTCGAATTTGCCTAATTTAAGGGATAGATAAAATATAAATAACTTAGATCTCTGGGGTAGTTGGATCATGCCCATTGGGCTGTTTAAACAGAGAAAGGGACCCATCCCCCTCCTTTTATTTTCTTGGGGTAAGACAAGTCAGAGTGGGCTTTGCGGTTCTTTTTTTTTATTGATTTCAAAGAGGAAGAGAGAGATAGAAACATCAATGATGAGAGAGAATCATGGATCGGCTGCCTCCTGCACATGCCTTACTGGAGATTGAGCCTGCAACCAGGGCATGTGCCCTGACCTGGAATCGAATTGTGACCTCCTGGTTCATAGGTCAACGCTCAATCACTGAGCCACACTGGCCGGGCGGCTTTGTGGTTCTTATCATTTCATGCAGGAAAAAGGCTTTGAACACCAAATATGCTCATAAACAGAAAGAGAAAGAAGCGTTAGTTGGAACATCTGACAAGATAGAAGGATTTAGAGTGAAAGGAAAGGTTTTTCTGAAATTAGAAAAGAAAACTGAAGTCCACCACTTAAGTTTAGAATAAAAAGAAAAATCCATCCTAACTGGTTTGGCTCAGTGGATAGAGCGTTGGCCTGTGGACTGAAGGGTCCCAGGTTTGATTCCGGTCAAGGGCATGTACCTTGGTTGCGGGCACATCCCCAGTAGGGGGGGTGCAGGAGGCAGCTGATCGATGTTTCTCTCTGATCGATGTTTCTAACTCTATTCCTCTCTGTAAAAAATCAATAAAATATATTTTTAAAAGAAAAATCCATAATTAGGTGTTTATATTTAACTCAAAGTTATACAGTACAGGGTCTCTGCCTATACTTAGTAATGATACAAGGTTTAAATATTTGGCATGTACTTTTTTCAGATTTCTTTTGTTTTTCCAATATCTATATACAAAAAAAAATTTGAAAAATTGTGCTTTGAACACACCCATCATCTAGATCCTACAATGAATGTTTCAGTATATTTGTTTTATCACATATCCATCCATCAGTTGCCCCATGAGCACTTCAAACATTGAAAGAATTTTTTATGGAAAAAGCAATTTGGGCAGAATCAGCTTCTATTTCTTCTTCTCTCAGTTATTCATGTCTTATATACTGAACCACTACCATGGAAGTTGTGATAATAATGAACATTTATTGAACACTTCCTGGATACCAGGTATATAATTCTTTGCAACAATCCCAGTAAGCAGCTAATATTATTGTCTCCATTTTACAGATGATGAAGCTGAGATAGGGTGTTAAATACCTGCCCAAGGTTGTAGACCTGAGAGCCTGGTCCCTGAGTCCTAGAGTGGAGTAACCAGGATTGCAGTTCTAGTGCCCAGAAGGAAAGTGCCAATTAAAGGTTTCCAAAGCTGTTAAGAGATGGCAAGGACCATACATGCCTTGGACAATACACACTACTCTTTTCATCCACTTGTATACAAGAGGGAACTACAAGAGCATCTCTCTTTTAAAATATATTTTTATTGATTTCAGAGAGGAAGGGAGAGGGAAGGAGAGAGAAACATCAATGATAAGAGAGAATCATTGATCGGCTGCCTCCTGCACACCCCACACTGGGGATCGAGCCCACAACCCAGGCATGTGCCCTTGACCAGAATCAAACCTGTGACCCTTCAGTCCGCAGGCCGACGCTCTATACACTGAGCCAAACCGGCTAGGGCAGGAAGCGCTTTCTAATAGTGGATTGTTAAACTTTCTGGGTTTGTTTTGCTGAGCCACCCCTGTATTTGACCACTGCATAGCTGATTCATAAGTACGTTACCACCAAATCCCAGGAAAGAAAATGACCTGGTGTTAGTTCTTTTTTTTTTTTTTATCTGTTTTGTAGTTTAATTTTAAAAAGCCCTTTCAATTGAAGTATGATGTGCACGCAGAATAGTGAACTTATAAAAAACTGAACACACCTGTGTGTGCTAGGAGCAGAGCAAATAATAGTTTTGCAAATGGTGATGTGCAACCATTTATATATGGACTTCAGCAGGTCACATCTACTCCTTTGCTATCCTTACATTTTCTTTCTTTTTTAAAAATATATTTTTTATTGATTTCAGAGAGGAAGGGAGAGGGAGAGAGAGAGATAGAAACATCAATGATGAGAGAGAATCATTGATCAGCTGCCTCCTGCACACCCCACGCTGGGGATTGAGTCTCCAACCCGGACATGTGCCCTGACCTGGAATGGAACTGTGACCTCCTGGTTCATAGATCGACGCTCAACCACTGAGCCACGCCGGCTGGGCTGCTATCCTTACATTTTAAGTGGAGACCAAAGCAAATGCTTTATCTCTTTCTGAACATTAGTTACATAACCACTGAGTCTGTTTATTTAATGGATAAACCCTATAGCTATAATATTTATGGACCACCACTGCTTCAGATGAGAAGTATGCATTAGTACAAACAGATGTAAAAACTGGAACTCTCTAGATAGAATTAGACTAATTTTTATTCAGTTTGCATGTTTTCTTTGTCCTCATTTTTTCCTGTTCTTGACATTCTGTATATTATGTAAAACTGTTTTTACCCTTTTACTTTCTATATTTTGAGGAACGTTAATAAAAAAAGATGTGAAAACCAAATTGCTATTCAAATTCAATTGTTTCCAATTATACCAGGAACTAAACAGAACTCAGCAATTCACAGCAGCTCAACTTTCAGTCTTGTATAAAAGAAATAGGGAAATAAAAAGAGAGGAAATGTGGAGACTGAGAAATATGACTACAGGTTAATATTATGAAGAACAAATGGACATAAGAAAACTCTGAAAATTTGATGGCAAGACCAACCATATTCTGCTCCATTACTAGTGTCATCAAACCACCTGTATTATTAGAGGCTTCAGTCATTTATTTCTTTTTCCTTCCTTCCTTCCTTCCTTCCTTCCTTCCTTCCTTCCTTCCTTCCTTCCTTCCTTCCTTCCTTCCTCCCTCCCTCCCTCCCTCCCTCCCTCCCCTCCTCCTCCTCCTCCTCCTCCTCCTTCTCCTCCTCCTCCTCCTCCTCCTCCTCCTCCTCCTCCTCCTCCTCCTCCTCCTTTTCCTCACCCAAGGATATTTTTCCATTGATTTTTAGGGAGAGTGGAAGAGAGAGGAAAAGACAGAAAGAAACATTGATGTGAGAGAAACACGTTGATTGGTTGCCTCCTACACACTCCCTGACCAGAGCCTGGGCCGTGGAAGAGCCTGCAACCAAGGCACATGCCCTTGACCGGAATCAAACCCGGGACCTTTGATCTGTAGACTCTATCCATGGAGCCAAACCCACTAGGGCATGATGCGGGCACCTCTTTTTGGTTGTTGACTTGTTAGGAATAGATTTGGACAAGTGTCCCATACCTTTAGGAATTATTGTGGTTTGTAACTTACAGAATAACCTGTTGTTGCACTGGATTTGGAAGACATATTAATCAGCTTTTGCTATGTAACGAACAATCCAGATATTTTAGTAGCTAACAAAAATATTCATTTATCTGTTGTCCATGGGTCAGCTGGTTGGCTTGGCTGGGCTCAGCTAGGCTTGGACCCAGGTTTTGGGCCTGATTCACATTTGCTCCATGTCCATGGAATCCAGGTTAAGGAACAGCAATGATATAAGACATGCTTTTTGCATGGTAAATGCTGGAAGCACAAAAGTTGCTGGTGAAAGCTTGCCATACATGTTAAAACTTCTGCTTATAACAGACACACTATCACTTCTACCTACATTCTCTTGGTCAAAACAAGTCACAAGAGTAGGCATAAAATCAATTGGGTGGAGATGTTTACTTTGCAAACTCTACTTCTGCTGCAAGCCAAATGGCAGAGGCTGTGGGTTTATAATCCTACTAGAGGCCTGATTCACGGAATTCATGCAAGGGGCTCAGCCCTCGCGGCCCCAGCTGCCTTGGCCAGCCCTCAAAGCCCCGGCTTCATCTGGAAGGTCATCTGGAAGGTCGTCCGGACGGTCATTCTGCTGTTTGGTCTAATTAGCATATTAGCTCTTTATTATATAGGATTACAGAGAGGGACTGAAGAGTTGGGGCTAGTGAAATGGGATTTGTACCTTTTTCCCCGTAGCTTAATCTGAAGTATGAGTTAAAGGACTTCATAGGAGTTTTAATTTTAAAGGCATATTTAGGAACACCGAGATTTAGAACAGCTTGAACTTATGATGAATAGCTCAAAGTAATTCAGATAGTGGACCACATGAGCTAGTCCAGGTACATGGACTTACTAGTTTAGTACTATTGCTCACCATCATGCTAGGTCTGCGTGAAGATATTAAACAGGCCATTGGAAAAAATGTAGAAGGGCAGATTTGGGACTTCAACATGAAGTCATGTCAGAGTTTCCAGCTTGAGGAGCCAGACTGGAAATAAAACTCAAGGGGGGAACATACACCTGAATTACCAACTGGGGTCCAGCTGAGGAGGAGACATACCAAGGAAGGACAGAAAACATCTGGAGACTGGGGTCTTGTGTATGTTTTTGTTTTGTTTCTTTTGTTTCATGTTTTGTCATGTTGTATTTTGTTCCGTTCTGTCAGTACCTCCACAACAGCTTGCACAACATGGTTGAGGGTGAGCCACATAGCCAGCCGACCTGAGAGGAGACTCCATCCACAATGGGACAACAACATTCGAGACCCAATTACAATAGGAGAACCCAAATAACTCAAACAAGGGGCATTCCTGGAGCACCCAGCTCAAAAGATTTAAGAGACTGCACCACTGGGTCCCACAAAACACCTACTACATAAAGACCGCCCCACAAAATCTGGGAGGCATAGCAATTTGATCTAATACATAGAAACAAATACAAAGGGACAGCAAAAATGGGGAGACAAAGAAACAATAAATAAGAATCCATGGCAAATGAAAAATGACATAGTTGAAATAAGGAACACCATGGAAGGATTCAACAATAGACTACAGCGGTTCTCAACCTGTGGGTTGAGAACCCTTTGGCGGTCGAATGACCCTTTCACAGGGGTTACCTAAAACCATCCTGCATATCAGATATTTACATTACGATTCATAGCAGTAGCAACATTACAGTGATGAAGTAGCAACGAAAATAATTTTATGGTTGGGTCACAACATGAGGAACTGTATTTAAAGGGCCAGAAGGTTGAGAACCACTGGACTAGAAGAAGCTGACGACTGGCACAGCAGCAGGGACTAGCCTGTATCAGGGTCAGCTGGGGCACTGACCAGAATAAAGAGGGCAGGCAGGCCTTTATGTGTCTTAAAATCAGTGGGGCCAAATATCACATGATCTCAGACGTATGTGGAAGCTGATGAACAAAATAAACCGATGAGCAAAATAGATCCAGAGACATAGAAGCATGGAACATACTGTGGAATCTCAGAGGGAAGGGATTGGTATGGAAAAGAGATTAACTGGGGGAACTTAGATGCATATATGCATAGCCCATGGACACAGACAATGGTGTGGCAAAGAACTGGGAGGGGCGGGTGTAGGGTGGAGGGGGTCAATGGGAAAGAAAAAAAGGTCACATCTGTAATACTTTCAACAATAAAGATAAATTTAAAAAGATGTACAAGTATCCCTAGCTGGTTTGGCTCAGTGGATAGAGTGTTGGCTCTCAGACTGAAGGATCCCGGGTTCGATTCTGGTCAAGGGCAGGTACCTTGGTTGTAGGCTCCCCGCCCTGGTCAGGGGCATGTGGGAGGTAACCAATCAATGTCTCTCTCTCATTGGTGTTTCTGTTTCTCCCTCTCCCTTCCACTCTCTCTAAAAAGCAATGGAAAAATATCCTCGGGTGAGAATTTTTTTTTTAAAAAAATGTAGAAGGTGAGGGCACAGCAGTTTCGTCTTAGCTGAGATTTGGGATTTCTGTCCTGAGGAGGAGTGTGAGCATCCATCTTCCCACACTATCAGCGCACCGTCATCAAGAGCCCTGCATTAGAGGGAACGTGTCTACCATTGAAGAGGATGACATGATGAGTCTGAGGGGCTTCCTCAGTCATCCTTCTGTGGGTAATACACGTGCCTACCTGTATCTCACAGCGCACACTAGCACTTGACCAGAAGAGCTCAGCTGGGATTGGTTGAGATTTGGCTCTCTCCTCTGTGCCTTCCTAAAGAAAGATACATGCTCCCCTCCTTTTTTGTTTTGGCAGGGAAAGGTCTATCATTTCTCTTTTCCACTGAGTTGAATTTTCCAACATGAACTTGAGCTCTTTCAATATTGTGAGCAAACGTCTTCTATTCTGAGCAAACTGTACATTTTGAATGTGGGCAGGAGACACCAGTGACTGTGAGTGACCAGCAATCTCCTTCTGCAATGAGATTGAAAAGCAAGATCAAGCTGTGGACTTGAATGAGACGCGGAAATCTCCCTCTGATTCCTATTTGGAAAATATTCAGTTTGCCTAATTAGTGCATTTAAAGAAAGGTATTCCTGCCGGGTTTTCAAAAATAGAATAACTGGCCTAATTTCTATTTGGACCAGAATCAGAATCCAATCCCTGTGTGTAGAAAAATAAGCTTAGAAGAGACCTACAGCAGCTCTCCATTCATAATTCTTTCTTTTTAAAATTAAATGTATTGGGGTGACATTGGTTAATAAAGTTATCTAGATGTCAAGTGTGTAATTTTATGATACAGCATCTGTATATTACATTGTGTGCCCACCTCCCAAAACTAGTCTCTTTCCATCACCATATATTTGACCTCCTTTACCCTCTACCCCCCCTCCCCCATACTTCTATTTCTAAACAGGGCAGTGTCCAAGGCACTGTGCACCAAGACTCTGGGGTCATCCAGTTGTTCTACTGGCCGAGGTGCTGCACAGCTTGCCCTGCAAAGCAGGTTTAACTGCACTCTCAGAAAGCTCAGCAGTGTGCCTGGTCAGCGTGGCACAGTGGTTGAGCATCAACCTCTGAACCAGAAGGTCATGGTTCAATTCCAGTCAGGGCACATGCCCAGGTTGTGAGCTCAATCCCCAGTGTCAGGCATGCAGGAGGCAGCTGATCAATGATTATCTCTCATCATTGATCTCTCTCTCTCTCTCTCTCTCTCTCTCTCTCTCTCTCTCTCTCTCCCTCCCTCCCTCCCTCTCTCCCTCTCTCCCACTCTCCCTCTCTCCCTCCCTCTCTGAAATCACTTAAAACATATTTTTAAAAAAGGAAGAAACCCAGCAGTGCTTTGTGTAATGATATTATATGGAAGAATAAATAGTCCTTTAAAATTGGTCCTTTGAAGAGGCAGTGAGCTATAGAGGGAGGTACAGATGAACAACCCTCATCACACATATTGCATCACTGCCCGCTTTTTATTTTAAGTTAAATCTTTATTGTTCAGATTATTACAGTTGTTCCTCTTCCCCCCCCAATAACTCCCCTCCACCCGGTTCCAACCCCATCCTCCGCCCTCACGCCCCCCCACCTCCACTGTCCTCATCCATAGGTGCATGATTTTTGTCCAGTCTCTTCCCACATCCCCCACACCCCTTTCCCCCACAAGAATAGTCAGTCCACTCCCTTTCTATGCCCCTGATTCTATTATAATCACCAGTATATTCTGTTCATCAGATTATTTATTCACTTGATTTTTAGATTCACTTGTTGATAGATGTGTATTTGTTGTTCATAGTTTGTATCTTTACCTTTTTCTTCTTCTTCCTCTTCTTAAAGGATACCTTTCAGCATTTCATATAATACTGGTTTGGTGGTGATGAACTCCTTTAGCTTTTCCTTATCTGTGAAGCTCTTTATCTGACCTTCCATTCTGAATGATAGCTTTGCTGGATAAAGTAATCTTAGTTGTAGGTTCTTGGTATTCATCACTTTGAATATTTCTTGCCACTCCCTTCTGGCCTGCAAAGTTTCTGTTGAGAAATCAGCTAACAGTCGTATGGGTACTCCCTTGTAGGTAACTGACTGTCTTTCTCTTGCTGCTTTTAGGATTCTCTCTTTGTCTTTTGGTCTTGGCATTTTAATTATGATGTGTCTTGGTGTGGTCCTCTTTGGATTCCTTTTGTTTGGGGTTCTCTGCACTTCCTGGACTTGTAAGTCTATTTCTTTCACCAGGTAGGGGAAGTTTTCTGTCATTATTTCTTCAAATAGGTTTTCAATATCTTGCTCTCTCTCTTCTTCTGGCACCCCCATAATTCGGCTGTTGGTACACTTGAAGTTGTCCCAGAGGCTCCTTACACTGTCTTCATATTTTTGGATTCTTTTTTCTTTTTGTTTTTCCGGTTGGGCGTTTTTTGCTTCTTCGTATTTCAAATCTTTGACTTGATTCTTGCGATCCTCTAGTCTGCTGTTGGAACTCTGTATAATATTCTTTATTTCAGTCAGTGTATGCTTAATTTCTAGTTGGTCCTTTTACATATCCTCGAGGGTCTCACTAGATTTCTTGAGGGTCTCACTACATTTATTGGTGGTCTCACCAGTCTTTTTGAGGGTCTTACTAAATTTATCGGTGGTTTCTAGAAAGTTCTTGAAAAACCTTAAAAGTGTGGTTTTGAACTCTAAATCCAGGTGTTTGCTTTCCTCCATTTCTGTCATTTGTGACCTGTTTCTTTGTCTCCACATTTTTTATGTTTCCCTGTGTTGATAGAGTGGCTTTCTGTGCTAGGTGTCCTATAGGGCCCAGTGGATCAGCCTCCCCAATTACCTGAGGTGGACACTCTTGGTGCACCCCCTTTGTGGGCTTTGTGCACAGTCTTGCTGTAGTTAAGCCTTGATTGTTGTAGGTATCACTGGGAGGAATTGATCTCCAGGCCAATTGGCTGTGAGAATCAGCTGTGTCTATGGTGGGAGAACTTCTGTGCTGGAGACACCCTTCTGGGGCAAGACTTGCTTCAGTGGGGCTTTGGTGCTCACTGAGTCTGCCCCCTGAGTGTGTCCCTTATGGATCTGAGGAGTTGTAATCTGGATGGTCCCACTCTGACCACTGGGTACACTGGCTCTTGGATCTAAGGAGGTGCTAGTTTAGCCTCTGCCTGAGGCTACCCAGCAGGAGCTATGAGGAGATCTGCAGATTCCATTTCCTTGTTTGGGGTTTGGAGGTGCCCAAATGAGGCCCAGCTGTGAAGCAATGCAAGCTGTTGTGGGGCCTTGGGCCTTCTCTTGGAAGTTCTGGGTCTGTCTGGCCCAGCTGCAGTTTGTGAGGTAATTTTCAGATTGCAAAGGGCCAGGCCCTTCATATGCAAAAGCCTCTGCCACAGCTTGGGTGGGGCAGGGTGTCAGGGAATGAACAGGGCAGAGCAAGCAGCTATGGCTGATCCTCAGCCCTGCCCTAAGGGGCCCCACGTCTCAGTGTCCCGGTAATCGCTGCAAGCACCTCTGAGAGAAAGCCGCTCTCGAGTTCTGAGTTCTGCCCGCTGCCAGACAGTCCACTTTCTCCCCGTATGAGTCCTGGGTCCCCAGAGACTTCCCAGAACTGGAGTTCAGAGCAGTCGGGGGCTTGTGACTCCCTCCCTATTCAAAAAGACAGCCGTGTCCCCATTTCCAGCCCTTGCTGCATGCGCCTCCATACCTCTGCACTTTACTTCTGCACGTCCTCTGAGTCTCAGTGTGCTTTTCTCTTTCCTTCTAGTTGTAGAATTTCCACTCAGCCAGCCTTCCTGTGGTTCTGGATGACGTCCGTTTTGTATTTTAGTTGTATTTTTGAATTTGTTGTGGGAGGCAGCAATTTCTAGTGTTTACCTATGCTACCATCTTGGTTTCTCAGTCTCACTGCCTGCTTTGATCTGTTAACACCCAGTTTGAAGTTGGGTATCAAATCTTCTACTGTGGACCTCCTTTTAATTAGGGTTTTAGTCTTATTTGGAATCAGGGCCTCCTGTAAGACTAATAAAAGCAGTAGATAATCTCCAGAGGTCTGGGCCTCTTAAGAAAATCAAATACTGATTCTAGGAACAGGGCACTTGTAAGTGAAGTGATCAGAGTAAAGGTCTGGGGAATGAAAAACAAGCAGGCTAAGGACAGAGGAAGAACTGGAATTAGTGGGAAGAGATGCCCGGAAGAGAGCATCTTTTCTATCATCTAAATTTATTTTTTTTAAATCTGACTGACATTGATCTTCTCTCTCTTATAAAGACAAGGGCACAGCAAAGTCATACAAGGAAAACATGAGTTGAGAAAATAATGGCTAGCTGAGCAGAGAGGGAACGTCTGATGAACCATGGTATTACTATTGGCCTGCAAAGCCAAAATATTTACTATTTGGCCCTTCCCAGAAAAACTTTGCCAAGCCCTGGCCCAGGCAGTGAGGAGATAAGAACATAGTGTCTGTATGTGAGTGTTATGTATGCTGCCCAACAATTTGTGTGGCATCCAAAGCATTATGATAGAAGATGGAGAAGGCTGACATTGAAAGACCACTTTAATCCATAATTCACTTTTATTAATAGCCTCTATCTGATGGACCAACGCCCTCAGCTTTGCCAGTGTCACTTTGAAGTGTCTGTCTTTATGTCTAGGATAATGTCTCTGATGGAATGGAGACATCCATCCCACTGTTGAACCTGTCACACTGCATTTATTTTCTCCTTATGCCTATTTTTGGCCCCCTTCTTATTTCTTTTCTGTAACCCCCCTCCTTTACTCAGTCTGTATCTTTCTCCTTTAGATACTCACCCGAGTTTGACAGTATGATGACTTAATACTTACCTGCCAAATTAACTGACTTATTTTACCAACTGGATGGATATACAATACTTTGACACTTGCTATCAGTATTTTACTGATTTTTTTGTATGTCTATGATGAATAAATAATGGTGCAAGCATTCAAATATTGACAATTGGCCTGTTTTGGTGAAAGTATGCATCACAGTATATATTGTCTCTCTCACTGTCTTTAAACATATATATTTGTATTGATTTCAGAAAGAGAGAGAGAGAGAGAAAGAAACATCAATGATGAGAGAGGTCGGCTGCCTCCTGCATGCCCCCACACCGGGCATGTACCCTGACTGGGAATCGAACCGTGACCTCCTGGTTCATAGGTCGATGCTCAACCACCGAGTCATGACAGCTGGGCTCTCTCACTGTATGACTTTAGTTTAGTGAATATCAATAGGTTAGTATTAAAATTAATAATCTCCTCTATTCCTTTTCACTTTCTACACTGCCTTTTCATTTCTCCAAGTTGGGATGTTTACAACAAAAGAGGAAAGGGAATTTCATCAAATGCGAAAAGAGAATAGCAGAGTGATTCAGTTATTTGAAAATAGGACATGCTCCTGTAGTTCTCAAGCATTTAGTTTTGAAATGACCCCAAGTTTATTGTGCCACTAAGTGTTATTGGCAACATCTGTTTGTGCTGCTTATTTATTACATTGGAGGGTGGGTTATATTCCCCAATAGAAAATACACTATCATCATTAAAACACACAAGACTTTTCCCTCCTTCCATTCCTCCCTGTTTTCTTCTATCCCTTCCTGGATTCTTTCATTCCTTTCTTCCCTTTTGCCACCACTTCTCACTCTCTTCCCCACCCCCATTGACATGATTCCAATGTGTCTAACGTCTGAATTCAAATGTGTATCAGAATATGTAGGTTATATAAGAATGACCTTATAGAATATATAAAGTTACATTGTGGGTATTTTAAAATTTATATTATTTTAAAATTTACATTGTTTTTTAAAATTTACATTAATTGATTTTCCAAATAACTCGTTTTTTAATATATTTTTATTGATTTTTTGCAGAGAGGAAGGGAGAGGGATAGAGAGTTAGAAACATCGATGAGAGAGTAACATTGATCAGCTGCCTCCTGTACACCCTCTACTGGAGATATGCCCACAACCAAGGTACATGCCCTTGACCGGAATTGAACCCGGGACCCCTCAGTCTGCAGGCTGACACTCTATCCACTGAGCCAAACTGGTTAGGACAAAGAACTCATTGTTTTTTAGTATTTTTTTAAAATTTAGGACCATGTCCTCAGTATCCATCCATGTTATTGTGTGTCCATCTACTTTGTTCCTTCTGACTGCTGCCTGATACGCTACAGTGCTCACCCTTCACATTCCACTTGTCCATCATTCCCCAGTGATGGACACTTAGGTTGCCCTAACTTCCTTTACCACAACTAACAATCCTCATAAATGTCCCCTTTTGGGCCATGTGTGAATTTTTCTGGGATATATTTCCAGGAATGGGATTACTGGATCATATGGTACATGGATACTTTGATTAAATTCTGCCAGTCTGCTCTCCATAATGGTTACATCAATGTGCTTGTGTGTGTGCACATTCTCAGAGCCTGAGGGTAATACACTGAGTGTCAGCCATTGTCCTTGAAAATCCATGAATCCAGATTGGGGACCATTGCTTGGGTGACAGAAAAGGTGGAATCACATGAATTTTTCTTTTTGTTTGTTTGTTTTTTTTAAAATATATTTTATTGATTTTTTACAGAGAGGAAGGGAGAGGGATAGAGAGTTTGAAACATCGATGAGAGAGAAACATCGATCAGCTGCCTCCTGCACACTCCCCACTGGGGATGTGCCCACAACCAAGGTACATGCCTTTGACCGGAATCGAAACTGGGACCCTTGAGTCCGCAGGCCGACGCTCTATCCGCTGAGCCAAACCAGTCAGGGCGAATTTTTCTTTTCTTTTTTTAAAAATATATTTTATTGATTTTCTACAGAGAGGAAGGGAGAGAGATAGAGAGTTAGAAACATCGATGAGAGAGAAACATCGATCAGCCGCCTCCTGCACACCTCCCACCGGGGATGTGCCCGAAACCCAGGCACATGCCCTTGACTGGAATCGAACCCAGGACCCCTCAGTCTGCAGCCCGACTCTCCATCCACTGAGCCAAACCGGTTTCGACTTTTTTTTAAAAATATATGTATATTTTATTGATTTTTAGAGAAGAAGGGAGAGGGATAGAGAGATAGAAACATCAGTGATGAAAACTACAGGACATTGAAAAAAGAGATAGAGGAAGACATAAACAGATGGAAGAACATACCATGTTCATGGATTGGTAGAATCAACATCATTAAAATGTCCATACTACCCAAAGCAATCTATAAATTCAACACACTTCCCATTAAAATACCAACGGCATATTTCACAGACCTAGAACGGACTCTCCAAAAATTCATCTGGAATAAAAAAAGACCCCGAATAGCTACAGCAATCCTGAGAAAGAACAAAGTAGGTGGATCTCAATACCTGATATAAAGCTGTATTACAAAGCCACTGTTCTCAAAACTGCCTGGTACTGGCACAAGAACAGACATATAGATCAATGGAATAGAATAGAGAACCCAGAAATCAACCCAAACCACTATGCTCAATTTGAGGCAAGAACATACAATGGAGCCAAGACAGTCTCTTCAATAAATGGTGTTGGGAAAATTGGACAGATACATGCAAAAAAATGAAACTAGACCACAAACTTACACCATACACAAAAATAAACTCAAATGGATAAAGGACTTTAAGACAGGAAACGATAAAAATACTAGAGGAATCCAAAGGCAACAAAATCTCCAGCATATGCCGAAGCAATTTCTTCACTGATACTGCTCCTAGGGCATTGGAAACTAAAGAGAAAATAAACAAATGGGACTACATCAAAATAAAAAGTTTCTGCACAGCAAAAGAAACCATCAACAAAACAACAAGAAAACCCACTGCATGGGAGAACATATTTGCCAATGTTATCACCGATAAGGGTTTAATCTCCAACATTTATAGGGAACTCATACAACTTAAAAAAAGGAAGATAAACAATCCAATCAAAAAATGGGCAGAGGACCTAAATAGACACTTTTCAAAAGAGGACATTCAGAAATCCAGGATACATATGAAAACATGCTCAAAGTCACAAATCAAAACAACAATGAGGTATCATCTCACACCTGTCAGAATGGCTATCATCAACAAAGCAACAAGCGACAAGTGCTTGAGAGGATGCGGAAAAAAGGAACACTTGTGCACTGCTGGTGGAAATGCAGACTGGTGCAGCCACTATGGAAGACAGTATGGAGTTTCCTCAAAAAGTTAAAAATAGGACTTTGGGGACTTCCAAAATGGCGACCAGCAGGAAGGTAGGGAGGGAGAGAGTGTGAGAGCGCAAGGAAGTGATAGAGGAGTGTGTGGACGCGTGTGGTGTGTGTGTATGAGCTAGGGACAGTTAGATTCTGCAGGTCTTCTAAGGGGCTGCTAAACCGGGCAGTCTTAGGTGGCGGAGTCCCGCTCCTTGCGCGGACACTCCTGGGCAGCCAGCACAGGCACGGCGACCATGCCATCTTGGGAAACAGAGCTGCTTGAGACTAGGATCCTGGCCTCAGCACCACCCAGTCTGATCTCAGACGCATACCAGGACCCTGCAGCCACTGGGGACAGAGACCTGTGACCACAGCTACAGACCTGCGGACACCAAAAGTTCAGAAATCCCCAGGGCAGATCCGTGAGTAACAGAGCCCATCCCCCCTCACCACAGGCTCACAGGCAGCACCAGAGTAACTAACTGATAGACCCACCCCTTGCCTGGCCTCAGCGCTCCAGGAACTTTAGCCTGGAAGTGCGAGAGCACCTTGGAACTGATCCTATGCGCACTGCCAGCTTCTGAGCCCTGGGCTGGAAGCAATCGCGCAAACATTGGGAATTTGTCCCACGTATCACAGGCCCAGGGACCCCGATTCTCTGGGCAGGTGGCAGCACCAGGCACCAGTGACTTGACTGTGTTTCTTTTCACCTGTGCCTGAGATCCTGATTTCCTGTGCATTCATACTAAGAGCCAGTGACTCCAATTCCTGGTGCAAGGGCACACAGGGACCCTGATTCTCAAGGCAAGGTCGCGCGAAGCAACAGAGACTCTGATACTGGATTCTGGGGAACTCTGACTCCTGGCGCACGCTAGGGGGCTCTGGTTTTCAACACGCTTCAGGGGGGTCTCTGTTTCAGCATGGTGCAGGCAGGGTCCCTGATTCTAAGGGTGCGTACGAGGCCACATTGAGCGCTGACAACACTGACTCTGAGAGAGCCTGGTTCCCACCAACCAACAACAACCACACATCTTAGTGTCAGAGCTCTTCAGTGACACTAGGGTGGTGGGAGGCTCCCACTGCACACGGCCCAGGCCCACGCAACTCAACGTTTGAACCATCGGGAGATAATCAGAATGAAGAGACGAAACAACACCCAGAGAAAAGGCAATGAGGAGTCGCCAAGAAAGGACATTAATGAGGTTGAAGCATGCAACATGACAGAAAAAGAATTCAGAATAATGGTTGTATAATTCATTCACCGGATGGATGAGAAAATCAACAACCTATGCAAGAATCAGGAAGAAATGAAAAGTGATATAGCTACAATCAAAAACACCATGGAAAGTTTCAACAGCAGACTAGAAGAAGCAGAGGACCGAATTAGTGAATTAGAAGATAAGGCAGAGAAACAAGCTCAATCTGAACAGCAACTGGAGAAAAAAATTAAAAAGCAGGAGGAGAGCCTAAGGGAGCTTTGGGACAACATGAAGCGAAGTAACATACGCATAATAGGGCTGCAAGAAGGACAAGAAGAGCAGCAAGGATTAGAAAATCTATTTGAAGAAATAATGTCAGAAAACTTCCCAGATATGGGGAAGAAAAAAAGTTACACAAGTACAGAGAGTCCCAGACAAGATGAACCCCAAAAGACCCACACCAAGACACGTCATAATAACGATGGCAAATGTACAAGACAAAGACAGAATCTTAAAGGCTGCAAGAGAGAAACAGAGAGTTACCTACAAAGGATCCCCCATCAGATTATCAAATGATTTCTCAACAGAAACACATCAGGCCAGAAAAGAATGGACAGAAATTTACAAAGTGATGCAAAGCAAAGGACTGAATCCAAGAATACTCTATCCAGCAAGGCTATCATTCAAAATTGAAGGGGAAATAAGAAGCTTCACAGACAAAAAAAGGCTAAGGGAGTTTATCACCACCAAGCCAGCAAAGCAAGAAATGCTAAAGGGACTGGTGTAAAAAGAAGAACTAAAAAGCCCAGAAAGAAAACAGCTACAAAAAAATAGAAATGGCTACAAACAAGTACCTTTCAATAATAACTTTAAATGTAAATGGACTAAATGGTCCAATCAAAAGACATCGAGTGGCTGAATGGATAAAAAAACATGACCCATATATTTGCTGTCTACAAGAGACCCACCTCATTAGAAGGGACACACAGACTGAAAGTGAAGGGATGGAAAAATATCTTTCAGGCAAATGGAAATGAAAAAAAAGCTGGGGTAGCAATACTTATATCAGACAAAATAGACCTCAAAGTGAAGGCCATAACAAGAGATAAGAAAGGCCACTTCATAATACTAAAGGGATCAATACAACAAGAGGATATAACCCTGATAAACATATATGCACCCAATGCAGGAGCCCCCACATACATAAGAAAACTCCTGGAAGATATCAGGGGAGAGATCGACAACAATACAATCATAGTAGGGGACTTTAATACACCACTGACATCACTGGATAAATTTGCTAGACAAACACTCAGCAAAGAAACAGCAATCCTAAATGACTCACTAGATCAGATGGACTTAATTGACATCTTCAGAACACTTCACCCCAAAGCCACAAAATATACGTTCTTCTCAAGTGCTCATGGGACATCTTCAAAAATAATCCACATATTGGGTCACAAACAAAGTCTCCCCAAATTCAAGAAGATTGAAATCATACCAAGCATCTTCTCAGACCACAAGGCCTTAATATTAGAAATAAACTACAACAAAAACAACTCAAAATTCTCAAACACTTGGAAGCTGAATAGTACGTTCCAAGAGGTGGCCACTGATTTACATGTGCTATCATTTAAAAAATAAGAAAGGGAGAATTTGCCGGAAGCCGGTCCATCCCTGCTGCTTGACACAGTCGCTGCAGGGAAGAAACATCTGCACAGCATATGTTTCAAGGGACCTGGCATATATGGCATACTGTTCTTAATATGTTTGCTCTCCTTCTTGGCGCTATGTGTTTTAACCAAGGTCACCTCTCTGAGAAAGGTTGTTTCCCCAGGCAGGGATTTTTCCCTGAAGTTAGGGAGGGAATAAAACCCCTTAACTAAGTGCCAGGCGGGTAGTTAATCACTTTAACTATGAACAATCACACTTAAGCTACATAATCTTTACTTCCTGGAATGGAGATGAGAAACGTCCTAACCTTTGGAATAGAAATTGATAGGATTAAAATCAACTGGTATAAATACAGATGTAACAAGACAGTAAAACACAGAACCTGGCTGGAGATCCTGGACAGAACTTGGCTGGAGATCCTGGCTAGGCTGCTGATCAACTGAACGCTGTCTCTGTGTCCTTCATTCTTCGCTGACTCCATCCACACCTTTGGGAACCCCTGGATCTGCTTGGGTTGGACCCCAACACACCGTCTGCGAGTTGAGCAGCTGTAGACGTTCTTGGAGAAACTGAACTGCAGCCTGTCCTCCACTCACGGGTCTCCTGTGAGCGGCCTGAGTGCCTGTGTGGAGCTTCTCCCTTTGTCTTTTAACCATGTCCACCAACGAGAATGCTAATTCGCCAGCTTCCCGCCTTAACAGATTCAAGAACAAGGGGAAAGACAGTATAGAAATGAGGAGGCGCCGAATAGAAGTTAATGTGGAGCTGAGGAAAGCTAAGAAGGATGACCAGATGCTGAAAAGAAGAAATCTGAGCTCCTTTCCCGATGATGCTATGTCTCCACTGCAGGAAAACCGCAACAACCAGGGCACTGTAAATTGGTCTGTTGAGGACATTGTCAAAGGCATAAATAGCAACAATTTGGGAAGCCAGCTCCAAGCTACTCAGGCTTCAAGGAAGCTGCTTTCTAGGGAAAAACAGCCACCCATAGACAACATAATCTGGGCTGGTTTGATCCCAAAATTTGTGTACTTCATGGGCAGAACTGATTGTAGTCCCATCCAGTTTGAATCTGCTTGGGCCCTCGCTATCATTGCTTCCGGGACTTCGGAACAGACCAAGGCTGTAGTAGATGGAGGTGCTATCCCAGCATTCATTTCTCTGTTGGCATCTCCCCACGCTCACATCCGTGAACAAGCTGTATGGGCCCTAGGAAATATTGCAGGCGATGGTCCAGTTTTCCGAGACTTGGTTATCAGGTATGGTGCAGTTGACCCACTGTTGGCTCTTCTTGCAGTTCCTGATATGTCGTCTTTAGCATGTGATTACTTACGTAACCTGACCTGGACACTTTTAAACCTTTGTCGCAACAAGAATCTTGTACCCCCATTAGATGCTGTTGAGCAGATTCTTCCTACTTTAGTTCGTCTCCTGCATCATGATGATCCAGAAGTATTAGCAGATAGCTGCTGGGCCATTTTCTACCTTACTCATGGTCCAAATGAATGGATTGAAATGATTGTGAAAACAGGAGTTGTACCCCAACTTGTGAAGCTCCTAGGAGCTACTGAATTGCCAATTGTGACTCCTGTGCTAAGAGCCATAGGAAATATTGTCGCTGGGACACATGAACAGACGCAGGTTGTAATAGATGCAGGAGCACTTGCCATCTTTCCCAGCCTACTAATGAACTCTGAAACTAATATTCAGAAGGAAGCTACATGGACAATGTCAAACATCACAGCTGGCCGCCAGGACCAGATACAGCAAGTTGTGAATCATGGATTAGTCCCATTCCTCATTGTTGTTCTTGCTAAGGCGGACTTTCAGACACAAAAGGAAGCTGTATGGGCTGTGGCCAACTATACAAGTGGTGGATCAGTTGAACAAATTGTATACCTCGTTCATTGTGGCATAATAGAACCACTGATGAACCTCTTAACTGCGAAAGATGCCAAAATTATTCTGTTTATTTTGGATGCCATTTCAAATATATTTCAGGCTGCTGAGAAACTAGGTGAAACTGAGAAACTAAATATAATGATTGAAGAATGTGGAGGTTTGGACAAAATTGAAGCTCTACAATACCATGAAAATGAGTCTGTGTACAAAGCGTCACTAAACTTGATTGAGAACTATTTTTCTGTAGAGGAAGAGGAAGATCAAAATGTTGTGCCAGAAACTACCTCTGAAGGTTATACATTCCAAGTTCAGGATGGCACTCCTGTGCCCATTAACTTTTAGATTGTACAAGTGAGGCATAAAGTTGTTTGTTGTGGAAAAAAAAAAGAATGGATACAGAGGTAGAGCAGCATCGAACAGACTGTCAGACTACAGCGGGGAGGATTGGGGGTGGGGGGTGGGGTTAAGAGATCAACCGAAGGACTTGTATGCATGCATATAAGCATAACCAATGGACATAAGACACGGGGGGTTAGGGGAGGCCGGGGAAAGGTCAAGGGGCAAAAGGAAAAGGAGACATATGTAATACTCTTTGTAATACCTTAAGCAATAAAACTAAATTAAAAAAAAAAGTTAAAAATAGAACTCCCATTTGACCCAGTGATCCCACTGCTAGGAATATATCCCAAGAAACCAGAAACACCAATCAGAAAGGATATATGCACCCCTATATTCATAGCAGCACAATTTACCATAGTGAAGATCTGGAAACAGCCTAAGTGCCCATCTGTAGATGAATGGATTAGAAAACTGTGGTACATCTACATGATGGAATACTATGCTGCTGTAAAAAAGAAAGAACTCTTACCATTTGCAACGGCATGGATGGAACTGGAGAGCATTATGCTAAGTGAAATAAGCCAGTCAGTGAAAGAAAAATACCACATGATCTCACTCATTTATGGATAATAAAGACCATTATAAACTGATAAACAAAAATAGATACAGAGGCAGAGCAGCATCAAACAGACTGTCAAACTACAGTGGGAAGGCCGGGGAGGGTTGGGGGGCGGGAGGGGGGGTAAGAGATCAACCAAAGGACTTGTGTGCATGCATATAAGCATAACCAATGGACACAAGACACTAGGGGTAGGGGAGGCCGTGGGAATGCCAAGGGGGGGGGGGGGGAAGGAAACATATGTAATACTCTTTGTAATACTTTAAGCAATAAACAAACAAACAAACAAAAAACATCAGTGATGAGAGAGAACCATTGATCAACTGCCTCCTGCACGCCCCCTATTGGGGATAGAGCCTGCAACCCAGGCATGTGCCCTGGACTGGAATTGAACCTGGAACCCTTCAGTCCACAGGCCAAGGCTCTCTCCACTGAGGAAACCGGCTAGGGCCACATTAATTTTTCTTGAAGGATTCAGTCTGCATTCTTATTAACAATCAAAATAACAATCATAAATTCAGCACTTAATATGTTCCAGGGACTATGACAGGTGCTTGATATTCCTTGTCTTTCTTTGTCTTAGTTAATGTTTACAATAACACTGTGAAGTAGATGTTGGTATTATCACTTCTATTTCAAGGATGTAAAATCTAGGCTTAGAGAGTGTTAGTGACTTGCTTGAGCAGGTAAGTTCCTGATGGGACTCAGGTCTAACTCCAAAGCCTGTTCTCTCTCTCTTTTTTAATATGTAATTTATTGTTGATAGGATTACAGATGTCTCATATTTTCCCTCCTTTACCCCCACCCCCTGCCAAAGCCTGTACTCTTAATCACAATGCTATAATGCTGCAATATAATCCTTTTCTTAGAAAGACTTTTTGAGATTCTTGATATTTGCCCCCACTCTCTGTGTGCTGTAGGTTTTATTTTTTTTTAAATATACTTTTATTGATTTCAGAGAGGAAAGGATAGGGACAGAGAGACTGAAACATCAATGATCAGAGAGCATCATGAACCCACAACCCCGGCATGTACCCTGACTGGGAATCGAACCATGACCTCCTGGTTCATAGGTCAACGCTTAACCATTGAGCCACGCTGGCTGTGCTGTGCTGTAGGTTTTAGAACATCAGGCTAATGTTGGAGGTGTGGTGGGACAGAGAGAAGCTATGGGATATATCATTGCAGCCTTGGGCATCAGTGTTCAATACACCATAAGAGAACACATTTGCATTCTGGTTGATAGCTCGGTTACTTTAATTTTGATGAGAGTGAATCAGTCTCTCAAGTGGTAAAATCATGTATTTTGAGATACAAAAACTGAGGCCAAGACCCCATGACTGACAATGAATAATAGAAGCTTTCTTCATTAACGTAGATTAATTATGTTGCTGGAGGAACCAATGTTCTCCATTTCATCTATAAACCCTATATACTGATGCCCACAGCATACTGAATATCCCACTTGTAGTTAGTAGGGTACTCTCCACTGAACACTTCTGCCCCTACCAAATGAACTCTGCGCTTAATAGAGACAGTTGTGTTTGTTCCTGATCTATTTATGGCACTTGGAGTTAGTAGTGTAAATTCTATAGTTTAATCAAATATTAAATGAATGGATGAAATGTAAGTGTAATCTTATTTCTCTGAACATTAGGTTGAATACATTCATAAGACTAAATAAATATGAATTGCTAAAAACAGCTGTCGACAAATTAGATGTGGGGCTACAACTGTAAAAAATGGGGAAAATCATTAAATTTCTTTGTTTTAAAAATATTTTATTTACTTCAGAGAGGAAGGGAGAGGGAGAGAGAGGGATAGAAACATCAAGGATGAGAGAATCACTGATTGGCTGCCTCCTGCATGCCCCACACTGGGGATTGAGCCTGCAACCTGGCATATGGCCTGATCAGGAGCCTCCTGGCTCCTAGGTTGATGATCAACAATTGAGTCATGCCAGTCAGACCAATCATTAAATTTCTTGAAGGATTCTCCACTCAGATTGCCTCATAAGTGTCTTGGAGATCTCAGTCCACCCTGAAGAAGCGAAATCTGAGAGCTTCCAAGAGAAGGCCCAAGGCCCCACAGCAGCTTGCATTGCTACACAGCTGAGCATCATCAGGGCACTTCCAAACTCCAAAAAAAGGAAGGGGAATCTGCAGTTCTCTTCGTAGTTCCTGCTGTGTAACCTCAGGCAGAGGCTAAATTAGCACCTCCTTAGATCCAAGAGCCACTGTACCCAGTGGTCAGAGGGGGACCATCCAGATCACAACTCCTCAGATCCATAAGGGACACACTCAGGGTGCAGTCTCAGTGAGCACCAAAGCCGCACTGAAGCAAGTCTTGCCCCAGAAGGGTGTCTCTAGCACAGAAGTTCTCCCGCTGCAGACCCAGCTGATTCTCACTGCCAATTGGCCTGGAGGTCAATTCCTCCCAGTGATCCTACAATAACCAAGGCATAGCTACAACAAGACTGTGCACAAAGCCCACAAGGGGGTGCACCAAGAGTGTCCACCTCAGGTAACTGGGGAGGCTGAGCCACTGGGCCCTACAGGACACCTAGCACACAAAGCCACTCTATCAACACAGGGAAGCAGCCAAAATGCGGAGACAAAGAAACAGGTCACAAATGGCAGAAACGGAGGAAAGCAAATGACTGGATATAGAGTTCAAGGCCACGTTTATAAGGTTTTTCAAGAATTTTATGGAAACCGCCGATAAATTTAATGAGTCCCTCAATAAGTATAGTGAGACCATGGAGGACATGAAAAAGGACCAACTAGAAATTAAGCATACACTGACTGAAATAAAGAATAATTTACAGAGATCCAACAGCAGACAAGAGGATCCCAAGAATCAAGTCAAAGATTTGAAATACAAAGAAACAAAAAATACCCAACTGAAAAAGAAAAAAGAAAAGAGATTCCAAAAATATGAAGATAGTGTAAGGAGCCTCTGGGACAACTTGAAGCGTACCAACATCAGAATTATAGGGGTACCAGAAGAAGAGAGAGGGCAAGATATTGAAAACCTATTTGAAGAAATAATGACAGAAAACTTCCCCTACCTGGTGAAAGAAATAGACTTACAAGTCCAGGAAGCACAGAGAACCCTAAACAAAAGGAATCCAAAGAGGACCACCCCAAGACACATCATAATTAAAATGCCAAGAGCAAAAGACAAAGAGAGAATCTTAAAAGCAGCAAGAGAAAGACAGTCAGTTACCTACAAGGGAGTACCCATACGACTGTCAGCTGATTTCTCAACAGAAACCATGCAGGCCAGAAGAGAGTGGCAAGAAATATTCAAAGTGATGAATAGCAAGAACCTGCAACCAAGATTACTTTATCCAGCAAAGCTATCATTCAGAATAGAAGGTCAGATAAAGAGATTCACGGATAAGAAAAAGCTAAAGGAGTTCATCACCACCAAACCAGCATTATATGAAATGCTGAAAGGTATTCTTTAAGAAGAGGAAGAAGAAAAAGGAACTCTTACCATTTGCCACAGCATGGATGGAACTGGAGAGCGGATAAATACCACAGGATCTCACTCATTTGTGGAATATAATGAACAACATAAACTGATGAACAAGGACTGATCCAGAGACCGAGAGGCATTGATTGGACTGTCGGCTTTGGAGGGAGGGTAGGGGAGGGTGGGGGCAAGGGGGAAAGATCAACCAAAGGACTTACATACAGGCATATAGGCCTAACCAATGGACACGGACAACGGGGGGAGAGGGGGGTAGAGGGTAACGTGGGGACAAGGACACATATGTAATATCTTAATCAATAAAAATATATATAAAAAAAGAAGAAGCGAAATCTGAAAATCATAGATGATCTGTTATAGGTGTGATGTATGTAAAAAAGACTATATACAACTCCAATGAGCTGACCCATCCTCAAAGGCCTTAACCTTTCATCAAAATATTAACAAATAAATATACATCTGTTTTCAGTTAAACCTAATGGTTAATGTATGATTGTACCATTTTATACCTCAAAGCTTTACCTGATTCATTTGGTTAACCAGCCAACCGTATATCCCTATTGCATTGGGCACATTTTTCTCCTGAGAATCCCTGCATGGAGGCCTCCCATTTTCTTCTCTTACCATATGCTAGCTGCATCAGTGCCAGGGGAAATAGGCTGACTGGCGTGGCTCAGTGGTTGAGCGTTGACCTATGAACCAGGAGGTCATGGTTCGATTCCCAGGCAGGGCACAAGCCTGGGTTGTGGGTTCGATCCCCAGTGTGGGGCGTGCAGGAGGCAGCTGATCAATGATTCTCTCTCATCATTGATGTTTCTGTGTCTTTCTACCTCTCCCTTCCTCCCTGAAATCAATAAAAAGATATTATTTTTAAAAGATAAAAAATACCAGGGGAAATAGTCTCTAATTATTAAACATGTACACAAGCTCAAATAATTTTTACTAACGTTTAAAGGAATCTAAATACCCAGGTACAATGTGGTGCCATTAATCTGCTTTTGAATGTTTTTCTTTTCTTTTTTTTAAAATATATTTTTATTGATTTCAGAGTGAAAGGAAGAGGGAAAGAGAGCTAGGAACATCAACGATGAGAATAATTGATTGGCTGCCTCCTGCATGCCCCCGCTATGGGGATCAAGCCCGCACACAACCCGGCCATGTGCCCTTGACTGGAATAAAACCCGGGACCCTTCAGTCCACAGGCACTCTATCCACTGAGCCAAACCACCTAGAGCTGAATGTTTTTCTTTTGCATCGAGGAGCACCTTTAGCATCTCACACACTGAAGGCCTGAGCTTTCGCAAGTCTTTTTGTTGCCTGTTGCTTGTTGCTTCTGCCAACTGCAGGTCTCATTGAAACTTATCAAAATTCTGCTCTCTGCCCCTCACAACATAGGAGCAATGGCAGAAAGGGTTCCCTCTCACTCCCTAATGGCTCTACCTCTGAGATTGGAGTTCTTCACAGTTTTGAGGGTCACATACTTTTTTGAAAATCAAATGACAGCTTTGGACTGTCTCCCCCACAGATGCAATGCACATGAAATTTTACACATATGTTATTGGGCAAAGTTTTGGATCCAGGTTCATTACCTCAGCTCTACCTGATGGATTATTCTTAGTTCTGCCATTAACTAGTTAAGGTCATTTTAGGCAAATCTATTAACTTCCTTGCGCCTCAGTTTCCTTATCTATAAAATAAGAGGTTTATCATACATTAATCCCAACTATCTCTTTCAGTTATACCATATAATTCTATTCAGGCTCTCCAGTCTTTTTTATGAAAATGAACTTGGCATTAACATCAGAAAGACCTGAAATTACTGTTTCCTTGCAGAACATAAAAATACCGTAACAACTAATAGTGGATAGTGTCTAGGGATGTTATCCTTTCTTTTGATTCCACAAACATGTATTTAGGGTTTGCTATGTGCCCAGCCCTGTGCAAAACACTGGTAAGTTCCGTAGATAAATAAGGCATCTTTGCTTCCCAGAGTGGGGGAGGTTTCAATGCACTGACACATATACTTTGTGTTTTAGACTGAGAGCAGAAAAAACAAACAAACACTTATGTGAATTTCCTGGGCCTGAATATAATCTCCTTAAATGGTCTCTAGTCAGGCCTTTCCTGGCAGCTATGCTCCTAATTCAGCCCCCTCATGCAGGAGAAACGCTAGCATATGAAGCAGGCTTCTTTGCCAGTCTGCTATGCCTTGCTTGCCACAGACCAGCTTTTCATCCTTAAAGGGGCCAGGCCTTTCTTCCCCCAAACAGCACAGTTCGCAAGCAGTCAGGCTCCTCATACCCACATTGCTTTCCTGACTCCCAAGCAGGAGGGAAAAAGTCTGCAGGGTTGAACTGGTTTATGGGGGACACAATAGAGTATTGAGAAGTTCTCATTTTTATTTACTTATTTGATAATCTGCTACTTATTTTATTTTTCCTCCTTTGTTCAGTCTTTGTTTTTCTCCCTTTGATATTCACCCAATTCTGACAGCATGATTACTTAATACTTACCTGCCAAATTAACTGATTTATTTTACCAACTGGGTGGATATACAATACCTTGACACTTGCTATTTGAGTATTTTACTGAATTTTTAAAAAATGTCCCCAGTAATATCTTATCCAAAGGCGAAGCCCTGGGGTTCCTTTTATTAAAAAAAAAAAAGCCATTTGTTGCTTTTGTATTTTTAAACCACGTTTGGTTATAATACATGTTCTACTATAAGACAGAGCCACCCAGTTTTCTCCTTCCAGTTACAAAGGGTAAAAGATACACATATGCACATATATTCCAATTTAATTTTGTGGAAATTGTTCTGCTATTCCCCCAACAAGAATATGGCTTTGTTCACAGAGATTTAAGCCCTGGATTGGGCCAATTAAGCTATTTTTGTTTGACTTTTTTTGTATACAGTCAGCAATGGATAAATAAAAATATTTCCCAAGAGCCAAACTACTTTTTTATGAGTAGAAGTGGAATTAATGGCATTTTTCTTTTCTTATCTTTCTGGAAATTAATATACTACCCACCTCCAACACACACATTCCTCTAGATCAGTAGGAAGGGGTGAAAAGTAGAAAAGGGTACAATAAGAGCTTTCATATATTTTCCCATTTTCTCAAACAAATACTCAACTAAACATTGAATCTTGACATAATTTTTTTTTTTTATATCTTAGGCCTCTAGAGGAGTGGCATGCTTTATTCTACACTATGATACAGTTAGACATTTCGCTTAACATTTGCAGCCTTCTCTGAGAAGGCAAGATTTTGGTTTCAGGTCCAGAAGAGATCAAGTTATTTAAATTTCCCTGGGACTGAATGAAATATGCTTAAATAGTCTGTCCTGTATGGAGCCTTCCTTGCCATGTATGACACCTTACAGCCTCTTGTGTTTGGGTTTCTAGAAACAAGGAAGGAGAGAAAAGCAAGAATATAGGCTGAATTGAGTCTGGGAGGCTGGTTGTATGCCCTCAAGGACAAGGATGCTTTCTCTTCAGTCCAATGAAAACTAACTCTCAAGAGGGAATGAAGATAATGCTTGAGGAACACTTGGTAATGGGAGCCATCTTGTTAAGCATTATGCCTACACATTTGATATGATTAGCATGGTTTAAAGCACAAGGTATTTCATAAAGAGGTATAGTTTATGTTCCATTTGATCTTTTTTTAAAAAATATATTTTATTGATTTTTTACAGAGAGGAAAGGAGAGAGATAGAGAGTTAGAAACATCGATGAGAGAGAAACATCGATCAGCTGCCTCCTGCACATCTACTGGGGATATGCCCGCAACCCAGGTACATGCCCTTGACCTGAATCGAACCTGGGACCTTTCAGTCCGCAGGCCGACGCTCTATCCACTGAGCCAAACCGGTTTCGGCCATTTGATCTTTATGATTCCCAGCATCTATAGGATTTGTCCTTATTAATTTCAGTTTCCTAGAAATAATTTCAGTCCCTACAACCTCTACTAACAGTGGTTCTTAAAGTGTGTATATACAAAATAAAAAAATCTCCATAATAATATTAAGAAATTATTTGCTTTTATTATTATTTTTTAAATCCTCACCCGAGGATATTTTTCCATTAATTTTTAAGGACAGTGGAAGAGAGAGGAAAAGATAGAAATATTAATGAGCCCTAACTGGTTTGGCTCAGTGGATAGATTGTCGGCCTGCCGACTGAAGAAATATTAATGTGAGAGAAACACATCGATTGGTTGCCTCCTGCACAAGCCCCGACCAGGTTCCGGGCTAGGGAGGAGCCTGCAACTGAGGTACGTGCCCTTGACCAGAATCAAACCTGGGACCCTTTGGTCCACAGGCTGATGCTCTATCCACTGAGCCAAACTGGATAGGGCTATTTTCTTTTTAAATTCGCACTTTTATTGAGTATAGAGTGGAGGTTCCTAGAGGCTTGACAACATGTGATGTCACAACAGACTGAATGCAGAAGCAGATCTATGAAAACAGTTGTCTCCTATTAAATCAGACATGAAAGAGACATAGAAATATAAAACAAGGCCACTCATCTCACTGTTCTTTGTTGTGGAAAATAGAACTGTTTTTTCACAAAACATTTATATGAACATGTAATGGGTCTATTGTTATTTTAAAATAAATAAATAAACATTGCAAAAGTTCTCTTTTCATTTCTAATACGGTAAACTAGAGGCCCAATGCACGAAATTTGTGCAAGGGGCTCGGCCCTCGCAGCCCTGGCTTCCTCTGGAAGGTCGTCCAGATGGTTGTTCTGCTGTCCGGTCTAATTAGCATATTATTAACTGTTTATTATATAGGATATCAATAGATATAACCCATGTAAAACAAAGGCTCTTTGAGGGTCTCAGTAATTTTTAAGAGTGTAAGAGGTCTTGAAATAAAAAAGTTTGAGAACTGCTGCTCTATTAATATTACACATGGTCCAGTGCAGAAAAGCCTGTAAGGAAAACACTGTAAAACAAGCATGTCAAACTCAAAGGCTAACACGGGCCAAATAAACAAGTTTAAGTTTACGTGGGCCGCAAAAAAACAAAAGCTTCAATTTTCATAGAAACGTAGGTTTATTACAATAGAGACATGCTGAATACAAAGGGCTGAAATAAATGAGTCATTAACATAAAGTAATAGAACATTTTAATAAAAATTAATATTTTTTCTTGAACATTAACTTACCAGACACTGAGTAAGTGCACAAATTAATAAGCATAATGCAAATAAACCTATTTTTCTTGTTCTCTGGAAGCAAAATGTTTCCTGTTGCACACACCAAACAGGTCAGTCCAAGAGTAATGGCGTGGCAATCGGCTGCTAAAATATTCGCTGCTGGTATTAGTGAGAGAAATGGTTCACCTGCGTGTAAGGCGCATAAGGGAAATGAAAGCAACACGATTCTAGTCATCAGTCATTAGCGAACATTGTAGTTCGTTATTAATAATTATGTATAACAGGATATTGTAAAAATTAAGTTATGAAATTTTTATTAAAACATTTCTTACATACCGTTATATTGGCTGGGCCGCAAAATATTCATTGTGGGCTGCATGCGGGCCACGAGTTTGACAGGCTTGCTGTAAAAAGTTCAGAAAATTAATTGCTATGGAGACTGAGGACTTCTTTCGTAAGGTAGCAATAATACATCTGCTAAGTGAAATGTCAGTCAGACAAAGCTAAGAACCATATGATTTCACTCGTGTGGCAAACAGAAACTCGCAGACACAGACAACAGTATGGTGGTTACCAGAGGGAAGGGGGTAGGGGTTGTAAAGGGTAAAGGGAGCCAAATATCTGGTGATGGAAGATGATTTGACTTTGGGTGGTGGGCACACAATGCAATACACAGATAAAAAATGTCAATGCTATTACAATTGTGTGCCTTACAAAGACTCATTGGTGAGACATTATGCAATCTCTGTCACATGAATCTGCTCGAATTTAGCAACCCAGGGCTAATTGTCATTGCTCTTTGTAATTTGATCATTGTTATATAGGTGAGTGTTTCTCCATTTGCCGCTGAAATGGAATATTTAACCATTGTTACACAGGTGAAGTTAGTGGCATTCACCATTTGCTCTGTTTCTCCCATACTTTATTGGTTCCAGAAGATAAACAGTGTTTGGTGAATTGTGTAGCGCAATTATCTATGATCATCTGAAATTCATAACTACCGGGTGTTGGTTAATTAAGCTAAAAAGGTGGGTAGCTTCAGAAAAATAATTGTTAATGGAGTTGATGAAACTGTAAAAATTTGACATTTGTGCTGGCTCTCCATAATTCGTTATAATTATGTTTCCTTTACCCCAATCTTATATATTTGTGTTCTTCCTGTTCTTCAGAGAGGACTGTGTCTATGTTATGAACAATTTAAATGGGAACATGGAGCATTTAGAGGGAGGTTTTATAGAAGAAAGACTTCAATTGGGACTGTTAAGCCTGAAGAACGAGCCTCTGCAGAAATCTCTAAGCAGAGAGAACTTTATTTTGCAGTGGATGGAAACCAGCTGTCTTTCAACTAACGGAGACTAGAATAAGAGGATACGGACTTAGAGTGCAATCAGAGGTATTTAGTTAAGATACACTGCGCATGTTTCCTCGCAGCAAAGGCTGATAGACATTGGAGCAGGTTCCTGAAGGCAGCTGTGGACTTTCTTGGGAGCTGTAGGAATTTGAAACCGTTTTCATGTGGATCAGCTGTAGGCAGAAGTGAGGCAACTGCTTCCTAACCCATTGAGATTTCGACATCTTAAAATTTTCCCTGGAACATCTGGATATGGGTGGGCAGAGAGGACTTTGCAAAGTTATATCAGAATATTATACTGAAGAAGGAGAAAAGAAAGGGAAGAGACTATAACTGCACAGAATTCAGCAAGAGGGGTGGTCTGCCTGTTTAGTGGCTTCTTTCTCCCAACAGTTCATGTTTGACTTGGTACTCAGAATGATCTTTTTAAAAAATATGGCACCAGCCACCGGCGTGCCTCAGTGGTTGAGTGTTGACCTGGGAACCAAAAGGTCCTGGTTCAATTCCTGGTCAGGGCACATGTCCAGGTTGTGGGCTTGATCCCCAGTAGGGGGCGTGCCGGAGGCAGCCAACAGATGATGTTTCTATCTCTCTATCTCCCTCTAAAACTGACACTAAATATATTTTTATTTTTTATTGACTAGAGGCCCGGTGCACGAATTCATGCACAGGTGGGGTCCCTTGGCCTGGACGGCAATTGAGGCTTATAAAGGGGCTGGCCTGCCGGGGGGAGGGACCCCATAAGGTTGGCCAGCTAGGGGGGAGGGACTGTAGGAGGTTGGCTGGCTGGACCCCTGATTGGGGCCAATGGGGGGCCACGGGAGGTTGGCTGTGGGAGTGCACTGACCACCAGGGGGTAGCTCCTGCATTGAGCATCTGCCCCCTGGTGGTCAGTGTGCATCATAGCGACTGGTCGACCAGTCGTCTGGTCATTCGGTCATAATGGTTGCTTAGGCTTTTATATATATAGATTTTTAGAGAAGAAGGGAGAGGGAGTGATAGAAACATCAGTGATGAGAGAGAATCATTGATCAGCTGCCTCCTGCAAGCTCCACACTAGGGATCAAGTCCACAACCCAAGCATGTGCTCTGACTGGGAATTGAACCGTGACCTCCTGTTTTATAGGTCAACACTCAACCACTGAGCCCCGCCAGTTGGGCCCATTTCACCGTTTTTAAGTGTACAGTTCAGTGGCCTTAAGCACATTCACATTGTGGTGCAACCATCACCACTATTCATCTCCAGAACTTGTCACCATCCCAAACTGCAACCTGGTCCCTATGAAACATGGACTCCCCAATCCCTCCTCCTCGCAGGTCCCTGGCTTCCCTCCAGCCGCCGGCAGGCACCTGGGACCCTGGCTGGCTTTTCTCCGTTCCCAGCTTCATCCGGAATGACATCCGGAAGGATGTCCAGTCTAATTAGCATATTACCCTTTTGTTATTATATATGACTTTGAAGAATAATCTTTTAAAAGAGGACTAGGGACTGGCAATATTTTTTGGCGAATTTTTTAAAACTTCATTTTTTTTTTTTTTTTTACTTCTGTCAAATGAGAGCTTGGTGAACTAGTAGTAAACTCTAACTCTTGTGTCGATAAGGTCACATGCTAATTACTTCACAATCTACCACACTCCTTTAAAACTTAAATAATGGGATGGTAATAATAATGACAATTACTTCCCAGATGCCTCCCTCAGTTCTAAGTGCATTTTCTGTATTTATTCATATTATTTTTTATAACAAAGCCACGAGGTCAGTTGTTTTATCAGCCCCATTTTCATCAGAGAAAACTGAGGTACAAAGAGGTTAAGTCACTTCCTGGAGTCACACAGCTAGTAAATGGCAGCGCTGGGATTTGAACTGCAGTCTGTCTATTTCCACTACCTGCAAGGAAATCATTTGGTTGACCTTTACATTTTTCCTTTCACACGGAGGAAAAGCAGCAGGTGTGTGAATTTGCTGCTATTAACTACTATTATGTGCATAAATTATACAAATATGTTCACATTAGAGCTTGGATCCAGAAAGGCAAAAACAGAAGCATGTACTTTCCTCTCTAGGTGATCTTCAAAGAGGCTGTTTCAGGAAAACACTTTTGTTTTTGTCCTCCTCACCCCACCCCTAGTCAACGGGAATTTTGTCTAACGTTAGTAATGCATGTACTGACCCCAGACTTTTTATCACTGCCATCTTTTGGTCATATGTAATTGCTCATTCTAAAAGAGTGATGGTGTGTGTGTGTAAAAATCCTATTGCTATTGTAAAAAAAAAATAACAACAGAGGAATTGGAATAGACAAATTTAATTAATATAGTCCCTCTCCTGAAATCCCATTTTCTGAATTGTTTCGGAAGAGTCTACAACTCTTATGCTAACATCATCTGTGTTAGTGCATATTTATTAGCAACTCACACTGCAGTTTCCTATACCCTTGCTTTTGGGGAAATTTTAGTGTTTCAGGACAGCTGGCCCCCTTTGCCCATGCCCCGACACACTTTTTCTTGATTCACAAAGAAAACTGGTGTGTGACCAGAACGGGCAGCGACAGGTGGAAGGCTCAAAGGTCACCCTTTGTACAGGCTCCCATGACAAGTTTACACTCTCCACTTTTGTTATGTTAACCTCTTACTTGCCCATTGACAGCCAGGGGTGGTGATGGGCATGAGCTAACTTAGAAGGCTGCTGCACAGCCAGTTGAAATCCATGGATGGGCTGCCTGTAATTTTCTGGTCTGGGAGTAAACCTGAAATAGACTTCAGAGGATTCCAGAAATTCAGAAATAACCCGAAGTATGGGGGATCATTTCTCAGGGTACAGCTGCAAGCAGCAGTCAGACAGGTTTGTGTGATCTTCCTAAAAGATTAAAATAATATCTGGATTTTTTGATTCTTGGGTAGTGTGTTGTTTTAATAGTGGGGTATACTACCATGTATTTTGTTTTGTGTGTGTGTGTGGAAAGGATGAAATTTATTAACTAGCAAAGCATTATGCCTAGCTGATGGTCAAATCCTGGCCTTAAGATAGCATTTGGGTCACGAATATGATTTTCCCCCTTAAATTCAATTCCATATTGAATTTATTCTTTGATGGAGGAGTTTGAAATAAATGGCCTTTATTAAGGCAGACCAATTCCAAGTACGACCCAATATAGGTACTTTTGAATGATCAATTTTCTTAAATTACTGAGGAATTTCACTACTGATGAGGACTATTATCTCCAAATTTTAAAAAATCTTATAAAAGTTTGATCTGTCTTCATCTCACAGATGAGGAAAGGGTGGTTCAGAGAGATTCAATAACTTGCCTGTCACAAAACAGAGTTTCTCTCCCCCCCCACCCCCCCATTGCATGGTGCTACCTGTTTTTCTGTCCACATTATGCAATTTTTGTTGTATTCCATGGATGGAAGAGTCTGGCTCCAAAGTTTAAGATGGAAAATACATTTCAGAAAACAGTATGGCCGAAACCGGTTTGGCTCAGTGGATAGAGCGTCGGCCTGCGGACTGAAGGGCCCCAGGTTCGATTCCGGTCAAGGGCATGTACCTGGGTTGCGGGCATATCCCCAGTAGGAGATGTGCAGGAGGCAGCTGATCGATGTTTCTCTCTCATCGATGTTTCTAACTCTCTCTCTCCCTTCCTTTCTGTAAAAAATCAATAAAATATATTAAAAAAAAGAAAACAGTATGTAAAATACATGTGTTCTCTAATACCATCTTTATAACACTGTGCATTGAAAACTCTGAAGGGACAGAGGCTCAGAAGTAACAGTGGCTACTTCTGAGCAGTGGCATTGTGGGTAATTGTTTTTAGGCACGAGTTTCTTTTGTTTTCTAATATGTTTTTATTGATTTCAGAGAGAGGAAGGGAGAAAGAGATAGAGACATTAATGATGAGAGAGAATTACTGATCGGCTGCCTCCTGCACGCCCCCACCTGGGGATCGAGCCTGCAACCTAGACATGTGCTCTTGACTGGAATCGAACCTGGGACCCTTCTGTCTGCAGGTCAATGCTCTATCCACTGAGCCAAACCAGCTAGGGTGGCAAGAGTCTTCTTTTAACTTCATTTAGGTTGTTTTCTTTTTTTTTTTTTTGCATTCAGGTCCCATTTCTTGGTTGGCTGTCAGCCAGGGTCAATTTCAGCTTCTAGGCCACTGCCTGCATTCCTTCCTGTTGCTCTTCTTTCTCCACCTTTAAACCAGTGATGCGGGATTGAGGTCTTCTCATTGTTCAAATCTCTCTGAAGAAATAGTAGCTGAACAAGGTAGAAAAACTAGGTAGTTCTTTTATTTTTTAAAAGGAAAATATTTTATTAATTTTTTTATGTTCTTAGCTTTTTTCACATTTATCATGATGTCATTAAGCTTTTACTTTCATATTTACTTTAAATGTTACTGTCATTTTTTTTTTTGGCTGCTGCAAAGCCTTATTGTTTCCATTTGGTCCAATGCATGGGAGAGGGCTTCAGGGTGGTTAAGGGAATGGCTAGTAGTTTCGGGGAGAGGCTCAGGCAAGAGCCAGACCCCAGGGGAATGCAGAGGGGCCCCTCAGGGGCCTCTGGGCTCCACAGGCTCCTAGTTGTGCTGGAGGGTGAGCCTTTGGAAGAAGAGATCCTGCCCAGCCCAGCCTGGGGGCGGCGGCCTGCGGAGGTGAGTCAGGTGTGGCCCAGCTTCTTGGTGAGTTTCACCTGCTCACCCCGGAAGCGGTTCTCCCGGGAGTCCCGCAGCTGAGGGTCTGCAGCTCCAAGAGGGCCTGGCTCAGGTTCCTCTCCCAGGCCAGGGCGGCTTCCAGGGCGGCCTGAGTTTCACCCACTCGCTGTGGGGCGGCTTCAGCACGACCTGGAGAGAATGCGGCGGCGGCCTGAGTTTCACCCACTCGCTGTGGGGCGGCTTCAGCACGACCTGGAGAGAATGCGGCCACCTCGCTGGTTTTGCATCTTTAAGGGATGCTCAGCGCCCTCGCACTTCTTCTGTGCCAACTCCTGGAAGAAGCGGCCCCGCCCTCCAGAGCAACATTGTCGGGTGGAAACAGGAGCCCAGAGAGAGGTGGGTGTGGGGGGCCCGCAGATGCAGGTTGGCCGTGGAATAATTCTGACGGATTTGGGAGCTGATGGCTGTTCGGAAATAAGGAGTTAAGGTAGAGAAACCGCCCCCCCCCCCCCCCCCCGGTGTGTTGGCTGGTCTTGGAGGTGGTTCTGAAGGTGGTGACTGGATGAGACGCTGGAGAGTGGCCGGAGGCTGGAAGAAGGGGTGTCCCTGGGTCTGTTCCTTCCAAACACTGTAGAAGCAGAGACAGATCCGGGACGTTGAGGGCATTGCTCATTGTTTACTATTTATACCAGTGGTTCTCATTCCAGGATGAGGCCCAGAAATCAGGATTTTAAAAAGATTCCCAGGTGATTCTAATGTGCAGCCAAGGTTGAGAACCACTGATTTATACTATTACAGATGTCCCCCATTCAGCCCCAGATGCCCCCAGGCCTTTGCTACACTATTGTCTGTGCCCACAGGCTATGCATATATGCTTAACAGATCAACCCAAACTAGACAGTTCTTCCCATACAGCGGCAACAGAACACAGAAGAATGAACATGTACTTTGGCTCCAAACGCCCCCGGCTGTATTTTCATGTGTGACTTTCTGGCCATGTGGCTTCCTAGTGCCCTGATCCTTTGCAGCTTGGAGGCTGCCTGAGTTTCTTGGCTTCTGGTGCTCTTCTTCCCACTCTGATCAGGGGTGATTTAAAAAAAAAATTATTTCAGAGAGAAAGGGAGAGGGAGATAGAAACATCAATGATGGGAGGAACTCATTGATTGGCCGCCTCCTGCACGCCCCCTACCGGGGATGGAGCCTGCAACCTGGGCATGTGCCCCCAACCAGAATCCAAGCCGGGATCCCTTAGTCCCCAGGCTGACGCTCTATCCACTGAGCCAAACCAGTCAGGGCGATCAGAGGTGATTTTTTATTGCTTTTTTGGTTTGTTTTGGCTTCTCTACATTTTCCAAATGTCCTACAATGAGCATGTCTTACTTTTGGAATCATAAGAGAATTTGATAAAAATTCTTACAAAAGGAAATCACCAGTGACCGTGGTCAGAACAGGTTTAGTGGAGTGATGGGAAACAGAAGGTGGATTCCAGGGGTGTGAGGAGATAGCTGGGGCTGAGGAAATGGGAACAAGGAATGTGTGACTCCCTGTTGGTAGCAAAGGCAAGGAGACAAAGACCAGTTTCCTGAGTGAGTAACAGGACTCAGAAAATTATTTATAATAGCAGTTCTTAAATCTTTTGCTCTCAGGGTCCCTTTCTACTCTTAAAAAGTTAGTGAGGGCCCCAAAGAGCTTCTGTTTATGTCATTTAATATTTACCGTATTGCATATTAACATAGAAAATATAGAAGTATTCATTTAAAATAATAGTAGTGAACCCATTATTTCTTTTTGTTTTTTGTTAATCCTCACCCGAGGATATTTTCCCATTGATTTTTAGAGAGAGTGGGAGAGAGGGAAAGACAGAGAGAAACATTGATGTGAGAGAAACACATTGGTTGGTTGCGTCCTGTAGTGCCCTGACCAGAGCCTGGGCCGGGGAGGAGCCTGCAACTGACGTATGTGCCTGTGGCCAGAAACAAACCTGGACCCTTTGATCCACAGGCTGATGCTCTATCCACTGACCTAAACAGTCTAGGGCATCCATTATTTCTTAACATATATTTTTAAGAAAAATAACCTTTTCAAAACAAAAATTTAATGGAAAGAGTGGCCCGGTTTTTCATTTTTGCACTTCTCTCTAATGTTTGACTTGGTAAAAACCAATTAGATTCTCACATCTGCTTCTGTATCCAATATGTTGCAGTCTGTTGCCTTGGTGGAAGCAAATAAGAAAAATCTCGCCTTCATTGCAAGTGTAGTTAGTCAAAGAAAGACCCTGAAAGGGCCTTCGGGACCTCCTGCAAGGGTTCTAGGACTACACTTTGAGAACCACTGATTTATAGTATGGGAGGAAATTGGAACACACTATATAACCTGAACAGAAAGAACCAGTAGAGAAACAGAGATGTAAAATTCAAGAGAGGAGGTATAATAAAAGGAATATACCAATATGGATAGAGGAGAAGAGGTAGGAGGGATAGAGTTGCAAGGATATGTGTGGCTGTAAATAGATATGTTTGGTGGCCTGGAGGCAACTGGTAGATTTCACATCCATTACTTTGTTTCCTCTGAAAGGCAGTGAGGGGCCACAGAATGGGATGCCGGTTTATAGAGTGCCATGAAGATGATTTGTCCATATGCGTGCTGGGAGATGAGTTGATTGCTGTGAAAAGGTAAGTATTTCTGTGAGCAGGAGCATGTCTAGTTACAGTGCAGGGAATATTTTGAGCTGGATGTTTTCCCTCAGAGCCTTCTCTGCCACACTTTAATCCAAATAAGCCAAGTTAAAATCAACATCAAGGACACCTTCGGTTGCAAAGAGAAATCAACAAAAGTGTCCTGAGCCTGAGCTGTGTGAGTACAATAGGGGAGGGACATTTCTTTTTCATTTGGTTTTATGAGGTGATGTTTACTAGCTCAATGTATGTGTATTTAGGGCATGTGTTTGAGTATTTGAGCTTTGAGTATTTTTAGCACTAATTAGCACTGCTACTTGGAAAAGAAGCTCTCCAATGCCCAGGGTTTGGGATTGTGGCTTTTGTCCCTAGGGTGGGCATGCCTCTGAATGGGTCTCCAGTTCACAAGATTTTTATATATTTAGGCTGGGAGAGCTTGTGTATGTGTCCATGTGTATGTGTACGTGGGAGGCAGATTCACTGCTTTGGTTCAGCAACATTTTATTTTGAGTGTCTTTGGTGTTGAAGTCTTTCTTGAAATGTTCAGCAAGATTAGAATAAAAGTAGAAATAAAAGGGAAAATTAAACTAGGAGTACATTAACTGCAGAAGAAAATTTCCAGTTCGAGAAATGGAAGTATAATAGTTCTAATATTCTTTAAGTTCATGTGATTAAAAAAAAAACAAACTTAAGGGATTTATTTAAAGCTTGTTGTGGGGGACGGTTACAAATTAAGAGCTGTTCCCATCAGTCTGGAATAATATGGACCTTTGTCTCTCATAAACTTTTTAAACTAAAGATGAGAGCTTACTTAAATACATTTTGGCATCTTTTCACTTTTCCATGAACAGTGTAGGTCTGGGATGAGGGGTTCCTTACTCACAGGCTGAATCTTAGGATAAGCCCTTAATTTAGAAATGATAAATGCCAAGAAAGTTTACCATATCTTGATAAATTCTTGAAGCTGGAAGGGAACTTACAGGACATCTGGTTTGTCTCCATTTTATAGCTTAAAAAGTTAAAAACCAAGAGGGTTGGGGAGCTTCTGAAGTCCATGTCTGTGGCTTGTTGCAGAATTTTTCCCCCCTTCCAGTCCTGTATACTTTTCTTTACACTAGAGATTGGAACTTCTATGCATTTGAGGGGTCTCTCTAAGTCTCAGTTTAATTGCTTCATTTAGGTCTCTGTGGTTCTTAACTATTTTGGGATATCTCCTGCTTGCTAATCTGTTTGTAGTGTGTCTCATTCTCTATCTTTTGGGCTCCCTCTCCTTCTGAATCTTTTTTCTCTATCTATGAGTGTGCACCATTCCCTCTGTTTCTCTCTCAGTCTCTCTCTTCTTTGGATATCTCATTCCATATCTCTTTCTTCTTTTTTAATCTTCTCTCTTAACTGGTGCCAAGGGGTTCTATAGTTCTCTGCTCTCCCATTTTATCTTCCATGTTCTTTCCATGTTCTTAGCTCTTTATCTTCCATAAGAGACACCGATCTGTAGGGTTTTTTTTTTTTTTGTATTTTATCTAATTTTGGCATTGGGTTATACTGGCCTCATAAAGTGTAGTTGGGAAGTATGCCTTATTTTATTTTCAGGATGAGATTGTGTAGATTTTGTGTTGTTTTTTTTTTTCTTCGAAAGTTTGGTAGAGGCCCTGGCCAGGTGACTAAATTGGTTAGAGTGTTGTCCCAATATGCCAAGGCTTGGGGGTTTGATCTCTGGTCAGGGCCCCACACCCCTCTCCCTTCCTCTCTCTCTCTCAAATTAAAAAAAAAAAAAAGATGTTTGGTAAAATTCTCCAGTAAAACCATTTGGGCATGGAGATTTATTTGGGGGGAGATTTTAAATTATGAGTCTAATTTCTTTGATACAGGACTATTTAGCTTATCTATTTTGTCTTGGTTGAGCTCTGGTAGTTAATGATTTTCAAGGAATTGGTATATCTTTTCTTTTTCAAATTTATGAGTTTAAAGTTGTTCATCATATTCTTTTATCTTTTAAAAACTTTTTAAAAATTTATTTATTTGGAAGGGAGAGAGAGAAACATCAATTTGTTGTTCCACTTATTTATGCATTCACTAGTTCATTCTTTTTATTTTTTTGGCCCAGGGCAAAGGTGGCTTTTATTTCCTCTGTTGAAGAAGTAGGGGACGGGGACTTCCCCAAGCACACCAACTTAAGGAAGGGGTGGTGTGCCCTCAGCAGAAGAGAGCGGGATGGTCATTCAGAAGGGTTCCTCCAAGTCCACTTCCTGGCCCCAGGCTGCAGGGTATGTGCTCTTGAGAGTCACTCACTCCCCCTGGGGTGCCAGCTCTTGCATGAATGGAGGCACAAAGAGGTATCTGCTGGGGTTCACCAAGAGGAAGGGGGGACTGGTGCCCTGACTGAGGGAGCAGAGGACTGGGGTGGTCGACCCCACACCCAATGCCTGCCCAGGATGATAACTGGCGGTGTGACTTTTCTCCGGAGAAGGGCCAGAGAGGCCCAGAGGCATTGCTCCATCTGATGGCTGGTCCTTTAAATGTCCGTCTCAAACTGTGACTCTTCACCGCCTGCTGGCTTATCTTCAGGGCTGTTCTGCAGGTGGTTCTGGCTGGCTTCAGTGGGGGGCACGTCACTTACAGGGCTAGTGACCCCTGGAATGGTGGGCAGGTCCCGTGGGGGTGTTTTGGTCACAGGTGAATTCCGACACTCCATCAGGAACTTCTGGTCATAGATGATCCTGGTACCTCCCAGGGTGGTGCTGAAGAGCCTGCTGCCAGGGGGTTGGGGGGGGGGGCTGGGGAGGGTTGCGGGTGGTGGTGGTGGTGCTGCTGCTGCTGTACTCCCCGGCGGGAGCTGCACGGTGTCACTGAGGACTACCGGTGAGTGGCGGGGATGACCCGGCTTGGGGTCTGGCTGCAGCTGCTGCCCCAGACATGGTCGTCTGCGTGTAGTGCCGCAGCTAGCACTAGTTCATTCTTATATGAACCCACAACCTTGGCATAGCTGATGCTCTGACCAACTGAGCTACCCGGTCAGTGCTCTTATCCTTTTAATAGCTTCAGAATTTTTAGTGATATCCCATTTCATTCTTGAAACTGGTAATATGTCTTCTGTTTTAATTTTTGTCAGTTTTGCTAAAGGTTTATCCATTTTATTGAATTTTTTAAAGAATCAGCTTTTTGTTTCACTGCTTTATTTTTTGTTTTTACTTTTATTGATTTCTTTTTTAAAAGAATATATTTTTATTGATTTCAGAGAGGAAGGGAGAGGGAGAGAGAGATAGAAACATCCATGATGAGAGAGAATCATTGATTGGCTGCCTCCTGCACGCCCCACACTGGGGATAGAACCTGCAACCCGGGCATGTACCCTTGACTGGAATTGAACCCAGGACCCTTCGGTCCACAGGCCCACGCCCTATCCACTGAGCCAAACAAGCTAGGGGCATTAATTTTATTGATTTCTTATCTCTATGATCCTCTGCTTACTTTGAGTTTATTTTGCTTTTTATAAAATTTTTTGAGGTAGAAGCTTAGATGATTGTTTTGAGACCTTTTATTTCTTTTCTAATGTAAGCATTTGGTGCTATAAACTTCCCTCTCAGCACTCCTTTAGCTGTATTCCCACATATTTTATGTTTTATTTTCATTTTTATTCAATTCTATGTGTAATTTACTTCATTTTTTACATCCTCTCTGATCACTTGGAAATTAACACACTTCTAAATAATCATTTTCTTTCTGTTTGGACAAGTTCCTTTAGCCATTATTCTTAAAAATAAGTTTTTATTGATTTTAGAGAAAGAAGAAGGGAGAGGGAGAGAGAGATAGAAACATCCATTCGCTACCCCCCCCCCCCCCCCACACACACACTTCCTACTGGGGATTGAGCTGGAAACCAACCTTTGGAGGTAGCAGCAACCCATCAGCATGTGCATGTAGGAGATCCCCCAGTGCTCCATCACCGGCTTGCCCAGGGTCTGCAGGTAGGACGCCAGCCACGAGGGCCTGCAGTTCTCTCCAGGTGACAAAAGGAAGGGGCGCTTGAGCTGCAGGCGGACTGGCACCCCAGATTAGGCTCCCCACGTGAAAGGTGTTACAGATATCTCCCATTCACCCACCGCCTTTATCTCCCTCCTCCTCACTGGATTTTTTAAAAATTTAAATTCTTTATTGTTTAAAGTATTACATATGTCTCTCTCCTCCCCCACACACCTTTAGCTATTCTTTAATGGTAAGTTAATTAGTGACCATTCTTTTAGTCCCTTCATCTGCGAATGTCTTTATTTCCCATTCATTCTTAAGGATAGTTTGACCAGATAGAGAATTCATGGTTGACATTTCTTCACTTCCATCACTTGGAAAATGTTATGCCACTTCCTTTTGGTCTCCATGGATTCAGATGAGAAATCTGTCGCCATTTGCATTGATTTCCTCCTATTGTTTGTCTTTGGCTGATTTCCAAATGATTTCTTTGTCCTTAGGTTTTCGAAGTTTAATAATGATTTATTTGGGTTTATCTTATTTGAGGTTTGCTCAGCCTTGAATCTCTAGGTTTATGTCTTTCCCCAAATCTGGGAAGTTTTTAACTATTACTTATTTGAATACTCTTTCAGCCTCATGTTCTCCTTTTGGACTTTTCTCCTTTCTTCAGGACTTCAATGATGGGAATATTATCTTTTTCTTATGGTTCCACAGGTCCCTGAGGCTCTCTTAATTTTTTTTTCCTCGTGTAAATTGAGTGAATTCCACAATGTCATCTCAAGTTCTCTGGTTCTTTTGTGTTCTATTTTTTGGTTGAGCCCATTGATTATTTTAAATTTTGGTTATTGTGTTTTCCAGATGTATAATTCCCACTTGGTTTTTAAACATCTATTTCTTTTACTGAGATTTTCTTTTTCATTTGTTTCAAAAGAATATGTTAAGAAAAAGAATATGTAATAGTTTGTTGAAATAGTTTTAATATGGATGCTTTAAAATTTTTGTCAGATAGTGCCATTATCTGATTTGTTTTGGTGTTGGTATTAATTGTCTTCCCTCAATCAAATTGTGCTTTTACTAGTTCTTTGTATGATGGGTGATTTTTTTAGACACTTGTCCTATTAAATATTTTATTTTAGCAGGTAGTCTCCCAGTTTAGGTTTATCATGCCTATTCTTTGGTGTTATAGGACTTTTTCTCCTCTACTTTTAATATATATATATATATGTATATATATATATATATGTATATATATATGTATATATATATACATACACATACATATATATACATACATATACATACATATATATGATATATTCATTGAGATATTACATTTCAAAAACTTGGGCGAAATGTCAAATTTTATTAAAAAATACAAATGATCAAAATTGACTCTAAAGGAAATACCAAACATGCATGTATAATCTCATATTCATTAAAGGGATTTACTAACTAATCAAAAATTGCCCATAAAATTCTCCCAAATAGCCTCTCCTTTCTACCAAACCAAACGCACCCAAGTGAGGTCTACCAAAATTTAGAGAAACACATAACGCTATCTTATAAAAACTGTTTTAGAGACTAGAAATAGTGGGAAAGTTCCTCAATTCATTTTATGTGGTTTAATAACAAATGATGGGAAGGGTTCTTAGCATAAAGTAAAGCACAGGGTTGTATTATGTCCCTGTTTCTCAGATGATGCATTAATTCAGTCTCCACGTTTGCTTGTGATATTAACTGAAATTGCACAAAAACTGGATTATCATTAACTGTTATTGCCTGAGCAGCTGCATTTTGGTCATGGAAAATTTCAACAAAAGAGTGTGTATGTTCCAGCAAAGTCATGGAGGCCATTTACCCAATATCCTATTCCATACATAACCCTATACTGTATACTTTACGAATCAATAAAAAATTTACAATTTTTAATTATAAGCCTGTGTTTTCTATCAAAATTACTTCTTGCCTGAATTTTGGGACACCCTTTACTATCTCAGTTAACACTATGACATTTATATTTGCTATTGTGCTGTCCTTTGCTTTTGGTTAAAATAAGCAAGTCTTTTCCTGTTTGAGACCCAGGTGGTTGAGATAGTTATTTTTGGTTTCAGCAAATCCATTAAGAAGAAATATATTCTATAGGTATAAAGAAGAATCAAATGGATATTTTAGATTTGAATAATAAAATAACAGAAAAAACCTGAGTAGAGTGGAGAGGAAAGAGGAAAGAATCAATAGACTTGAAGATAGAACCATAAAAATTACTCAGTCTGGACAACAAAGAGAAAATAGACTGGGGAAAAAAATTGAGCAGAGACTAAGAGATCTGTGGGACTCTAACAAGAGCTGTAACATTTGTGTGGTTGAAATCACAGAAGGGGAAAAGAAAGAGGATGGGACTGAAAAGATATTCAAAGAAACGCCTAAAAATTTCCTAAATTTGGCAAAAATATAAATCTTTAGTTTGCAGAAGCTGAGAGAAACTCAAGATAAACCCCAAGAAATCCATGCCAAGACACATCATAATCAAACGTGAGAAACATAAAGATGAGGAAAATATTTTGAAAGTAGCCAGAGAGAAATGACACATTATCTACAGACAGACTTTGAAATGTTGTGGGTCTGGTTCCACGTTAAAACCTGTATCGCAATAAAGTGAGTTGTAATCTTTTTGCTGGTGGAGAGTCTTGCCATCAATTTGTAAAAAAAGTAATAACTGTGAAATGCCATAAAGTGGAACACAATAAAATGAGACATGCCTGTACAGGGGAAAATAATTTGTATGACAGGAAATTTCTCATCAGAAATCATGGAAGGCTAGAAAGAAGCGGCATAAAAATTTTCAAGTGCTGAAAGAAAAGAATTGTCAACCACAAATTCTTTTTCTTAAAATATAGTTTTATTGATGTCAGAGAGGAAGGGAGAAGGAGAGAGAGATCGAAACATCAATGTCGAGAGAGAATCGTTGATTGGTTGCCTCCTGCACAACCCCCACTGAGGATTGAGCCCACAACCTGGGCATGTGCCCTTGACCAAAATCAAACCTGGGACCCTTCAGTCTGCAGGCCGACGCTCTATCCACTGAGCCAAACCAGCTGGGGCCAAACACAAATTCATTAGTGAAATTCCTTCAGGAATAAAAGGGAAATAAAGACATTCGCAGACTAAGAAAAATGAAAATATTTTTTTCCTCAGCAGTCTTATCTGTAAAAAGATGTTTAGACCTGGCTGGTGTGATTCAGTTGGTTGGGCTTGTCCTGTGCATAGAAAGGTTGCCAGTTAGATTCCCAGTCAGGGCACATGCCCAGGTTGCTGGCTCAATCCCCAATAGGGATGGTACAGGAGGCAGCTGATCGATGTTCTGCTCTCACATCAATGTTTCTTTTTCTTTTTTTTTTACATCAATGTCTCTCTCTCTCTCTCTCTCTCTCTCTCTCTCTCTCCGTCCCTCCCTCCCTCCCCCCCTCCCTCCCTCCTTCTTGCTCTCTAAAAAAAAGAGCAATTAATAAAAACATTAAAAAATGTTTAAAGAAAATTCTTGAAATTGAAAGGAAATGAAAAAATATTGAAGCACTAGGAAAGAAGGAAGAACAAAGAAAAGAGCAAATATGGGTGCATATAATAGACCCCTTGAGTTTTTAAATATTTGGCAGTTGGAGTGAAAAGATAACATTTTTGATATTGTTCTTAATGTATGCGGAAGAAATAGTTAAGACAATTATATTATAAACTAGAGGCCCAGTGCATGAAATTCATGCACTGGGGGGTGGGGTCCCTAAGCCCAGCCTGCCCCCTCTCACAGTCTGGAAGCCCTCAGTGGATGTCCAACTGATGGCTTAGGCTCGCTCCCCAGAGGGCCTAAGCCACAGTCTGGCAGCAGAGGCTTGGAGCAGGCACTGTGTGTGTGTGTGTGTGTGTGTGTGTGTGTCCACTGGTGGCTGCCCCCAGTCATGCCACAGAGGCTCAGAGCAGGGGCCCCGTGTGTGTGTGTGTGTGTGTGTGTGTGCGCGCGCACAATGGTGGCTTCTCCCAGCCATGCCACAGAGGCTTGGAGCAGGCGCCCTGTGTGTGTGTGTGTGTGTGTGTTCCCGCTGGGGGCCTGCCCCCAGCCACGTTGGAGGCTCAGAGCAGGCACCCCGTGTGTGTGTGTGTGTGTGTGTGTGTGTGTGTATGTGTGTCCACTGGGGGCCTGCCCCCAGCAGTGTGGGAGGCTAGGAGCAGTCGCCACATGTATGTCTGTGTGTGTGTGTCCACTGGTGGCTGCCCCCAGCCACACCACAGAGGCTCAGAGCAGGCGCCATGTGTGTGTGTGTGTGTGTGTGTGTTCCCGCTGGGGGCCTGCCCCCAGCCACGTTGGAGGCTCAGAGCAGGCACCCCGTGTGTGTGTGTGTGTGTGTGTGTGTCCACTGGGGGCTTGCCCCCAGCCACACCACGGAGGCTTGGAGCAGGCGCCCCTCTGTGTTTATCTCTCAGGCTCCTGGCCGTGCCTGCATGTTGTTCTCTCCCTTGAGCAGCAGCCAGGGTGGGCAGGAAGCTTGGTTTCCTCCATCTCCAGGGGCAACCCAAGCCTCCAGCTCTGTGGCCGCTTGGCTTCTCGGCTGTGGCCTCAGCAGAGAAGCCAATCCTCTTCAGTCTTCAGTCTTTACTTGGGCCAGAGCCTTCAGTCTTCACTCTGTGCCTGTGTATGCAAATTAACCGCCATCTTTGTTGGGTTAATTTACATACTCATTTGATTGGCTGGTGAGAGTAGCAGAGTGACACCAATTTGCATGTTTCTCTTTTATTAGTGTAGATGGAGTAGGGTATAGGGACTTAAAGGGAAGTAAGGCTTCTAAATTTCACTTGTACTGGTAAAATTTCAACACCAATAAACTGTGATGAGTTATGAATGCCTAATGCAATACCTAGAGCAACCACTACATTTTTATTTATGCATATAACAACTTTCATTGACATCAAGGGCATTATGCTGAGTGAAAAAAGCCAATCTGAAAAGGTCACATTCTGTATGATTCCATTTATATAACATTTGCAAAATGGCATACTTAAATTGCTGGAAAACAAATAAGTGGCTGCTAAGGGTTAGGGGTGGTGGTGTGGGTGTGACCAAAGAGGTAGCATGATGGAGTCTGTGTGGTGAAGGAATAGTTGTGTATCTTGGTTGCAGTGGTGGTTACACATATCTCCTCGTGTGAGAAAATGGTATAGAACTATGCACACACACATTGAACCAACGTCTATTTCCTGGTTTAAATAGTGTTCTGTGGTTATGTAAGTTGTAACCATTGGGAGAATCTGGGTATAGGGGACATGGGATGGACCTCTGTACTATTTTTGCAATTTCGGTAAATTATGATTATTTCAAAATAGACAAATTTGTAAAATATTTTTTAAAAAAATCACACCTATTTACTGAAAATATTATTTTAGTTTTAATTTACATTTACTACGTATTTTTTCAAAATGGAATATTATTTTCAGTTTTCACCATTATTTTGAAATTTGACAGTCCCGTAGAAATCTGGGGTAGGAGTAGTAAGTTGAAACAGGAATTTTCTCTCCATTTGAATCACCAGGGTTTTGAGTTGGGAGCTATTGGTACTGGTTTTTATAGGAGAGGATGGTGTGACTGTCTCACCCTCATCTCACTCCACTATGTATGACTGTTCTGTGGGGTTACCTTTCTGTAGGAATGCTAAAAACCCCATAAAAAACAGCAAAACATTCAAATCCCTCATTATGCCTGCCTTACCCCATGACCTAGTGTTATAAGTTGGTTTGCTAGAATCAGAAGTACATTGGTGGTTGCGGAGTGGAATTCTCATTACACAAGATTAAGTAGCCTGCATGATTTCTCCTCTTTGTAACCTTGACTAACTGAACTTGGGTTAGCTGCAAGTTTTCTTTTGTGACTATCATGTTTTCCCCTAATTAATCAAATTTTCCGGAACCTCTGTCTGTGCAACTAAATAGACTAGATCTCTCTGCAGAGGTGGGAATAGAAATTACTGTGGGAATCTTGATTGTGTTGCTGATTTGCATAGTGTTAATGATTTGTATTTTAATGGGATTGGGAGACTGAAGGATTACATGTCAGTACAACCTGTTTGCTATTTCCAGTTCTGGAGCCATGTAGGGTCAACCTCACCCTCTTTTTCTGTCTTTTTTCCCCCCTTCTTCTTTAGTTCCTTCTTGTTTGCACTTTATTTTATGCCCAGAACTTAATGTCAGCTAGCTTTTATTTGAAATATGACTTTGAGCTCTCTGCTCCTGTGTCAGGTGCTTGTACATATACGATCTCATTACTCCAAACAGCAGTCCTTCTTTTAAGTAATAATTTAGTATTTCATTATTCCATCATGTTGACATTATGTTTAAATGCTGAGATAAATATTAAAATTGTGATAGATGCTGTCAAATGCATTCTAGATGACACATGGGACACTTACATTAGTTTGATGCAATAGAATCATTAAATATGCCGTAAGAAACTTAGTCTCATTTTAATGCATACAACAAAGAAAATTCAGGAACCATAATCAAGAAGCTCCTCTGTAGAAGAAATATATACAAAATACAGAGTGAACCTGACATAGAAAAATTTCATAAAACCACTTATTTACTTTATTTTCCCAATGTTCATCTTTGAAGAAGTTTCTTTTTCAAGTCTTATTACAGATATAAGAATAAAGGTGAGATGTACAATAGTATGTCCCAATGTCTATGTAGTGGTTAAGTGATAATGAAACCACTACAGTTCATCATGGAAAAGCAAACACATTCAGAAATGTATTATTGTTATTATTATCATTATGACAGTGTTGAGAGGGGCTCAATTAATCAATCAATGGTGTAGCCATCTGATAGAACAATGGGATTTGTAATAAGAGGTTTACTACTGGGTGGCAGATATGGCAGACAGCCCAGAAAGCAAGCTTGGAATGGTGAACCACATATTCCACTGGCAACATTTGTGGCTCAGGAAGTGGTATCAATATGCACACATTTACTCAGAGGAGTGCAAAAGGGCACATGTGTGAATGGGATTATAAAGCAGAAGACTCCCAAATTTTGAGCTAGCTTTCAAATGCACCAATAATTTGAAAACCAGTTTTGTCTTCTTGCAAATGCTAATAATATAACGTGCACTGATTGTATTGGAATAGATGCAATGATAATAGTATAATTGTAGATATATTTTTATTCAATAGATTGGCTCTTCTATAGTGTGGCAGGCAGCCTCCAAATGGCCCCCAATAATCTCTGCCTCCTGGTAGCCACGCCCTTGTGGAGTTCCCTGTCTTTGAGTGTGGCTAGACTTATCAGCCTGCTTATAATGAATAGAATATGGCAGAAGTGATGGGATGACACTTCTGATATGAGGTTATGAAAAGATTGGGACTTCCATCGTAGGGTTCTCTTTCTTGGACTGCTTGTTCTGGGGTGTATTAGTTTGCTTGGGCTGTCATAACAGAAGACCACAGCCTGGGTGGCTTAAACAGCAGAAATTGTTTTTTTTTTTCTTTTCACAATTCTGGAGGCTGGAAGTCCCAGATCAAGGTGCTGGTCAATTCTAAGTGAGGGCCTACTTCCTGGCTTGTAGGAGGCTGGCATCTTGCTGTGTGCTCACTTCTATTCTTTTTTTAAAAAAATATATTTTATTGATTTTTTACAGAGAGGAAGGGAGAGGGATAGAGAGTCAGAAACATCGATGAGAGAGAAACATCGATCAGCTGCCTCCTGCACGCCCCCCACTGGGGAGTGAGCATGCAGCCCGGGGCATGTGCCCTGACTGGGAATCCAACTGTGACCTCCTGGTTCATAGGCCAATGCTCAACCACTGAGCAACACGGCCAGGCTAGTGTCTCTTCTTATCACGATGCTAATCCTGTTGGATCAGGGATCCACCCTTATAACCTCATTCATCCTTAGTTACTTTCTTTGAGGTCCCTTCTCCAAATACAGTCACACTGGGGTCAGGGCTTCAAATTATGAATTTTGAGGGGACACAGACATTTACAATGTGAGAGAGACCAGTTGCTATGTTATGAGGGAAGCCTGAGGAGAGGCACACAATAGTTAGCTTGGAAGGGGATCTTCTGTGGCCTGCCAATAGCCATGTAATTGATTTTTGATGTGGCTTCTCCCCCAGTCGAGCCTAGAGATGACTGCAGCCCTGGCCCACACTTTGCAGCCTCATGAGAAGCTGAATCAATTACCACCCATCTAAGTTGCTTCTGGATTCTTGATCCACAGAAACTATCCTATATAATAAAAGGGTAATATGCAAATTGACCCTAAAGTCAGAACAACTGGAACAACCAGTCGCTATGATGTGCACTGACCACCAGGGGGCAGATACTCAATGCGGGAGCTGCCCCTTGGTGTTCAGTGCGCTTCCACAGGGGGAGTGCTGCTCAGCCAGAAACTGGCTCATGGCTGGCCAGCGCAGTGGCAGTGGCGGGAGCCTTTCCCACCTCCACGGCAGCACTAAGGATGTCTTAGTGCAATGATGGCAAACCTTTTGAGCTTGGTGTGTCAGCATTTTGAAAAACCCTATCTTAACTCTGGTGCCGTGTCACATATAGAAATTTTTTGATATTTGCAACCATAGTAAAACAAAGACTTATATTTTTGATATTTATTTTATATATTTAAATGCCATTTAACACATTGTATGCGGGAAACGTGTTTACACGTTTTACGTATTTATACGTTCTACCAGTGTGGTAGAGCACGGGACACGTATTAATACATTTTTTATAGACTAGCGGTAGAATGCGGGTAACGTATAAATACGTAAACTAAAGTTATCGTAATTTTACTGAAAGTTGCCATTTGCGCAAAAAATTAGCAAAAATGGCCCATGCCACCTGTTAGCGCACGATAAAAACTACCCGCAAACAATGTGTTAACAAAGAAAAATCAACCAAAAAAATGAGTTGGCATGTCACCTCTGACACATGTGTCATAGGTTCGCCATCACTGTCTTAGTGGGACATCATTGAGGGCTCCCAGGCTGCCAGAGGATGTCTGACTGCCAGCTTAGGCCCGATCCCCTGGGGAGCGGGCCTAAGCCATCAGTCGGACATCCCTCATGGGGTCCCAGACTGCGAGAGGGCGCAGGCCAGGCTGAGGGATCCCCCTCCCGAGTGCATGAATTTTCGTGCATGAGGCCTCTGGTGAGATAATAAATGTCTGTTGTATTCAGCTGCAAACTTTGGGATAATTTTTAGGTTGCAATAGATACATATAATATTTAATATTTGACTCTTCAATTCCTATATCAGAAGCTTTAGAGGTAGGATCTATCATTAAAGGAGGCTGATTATCACCAGGGAAGGGGAAGAATAGGGCATGTGAATAGGGATTCACAATCACAATAAAAGAGACATCTTTATTTCTAGTCTTCTTCCCAGAAATGATTTATGTAATCTGTGAATATCCTGATGAGCATAATGATTTTATATGATTTGGAATTTTGTGTTTTAGGGGAGCTACCTCTAGGACCTTTGATTCTATTAATACATCCTGAATAGAATGAATATATGGAAATTATTTGTTACTACAGGATTTCACAGATGCACTTGTCATTGAGCATAATTTTTACAAAGGATCCCGACATGGTCTACAGGGGAAAGTTTCATAGTCAACGGGAGCAAAAGTTGGCAAATGAACTGTTTACAATTGCAGTGCTGCCCGGCAACCTCAACTTGCCTGAATGCCTAGTGGAAGGATCCATTGGCCTCAAGCCTCTGAAGACTGTGGGCTACCCTGTGCTCCATTGGCATGCTGGAGTAGTTACATTCGTAGCCAATTAGTGGGGTGGCACACACTCCGCCAAGAAGCCCCAGTCTCTATAGACCCAGTATAGAGAGTGAAATTAGCTGAGACAAATACCTGTTAATCCCCCATTCTTGGCCGGGGTGGAGCGCCTACTGTGCAGTGCTAATAGTTCTGGGAAATCCCAATTCCCAGTGTCAAGAGTTGAACAGACTGAGACTGTTAAATGAAGAAATTTGCACCTAGAATTCCTTGATCAACGCTAATGCGCTGTAAATACAAATGAAGGCTGCTTGGGAATACAGGTCACCCTTTCTGCAAAGCCGTTTCTTTTGAAGGAGTTTTATCTTCATTCTCTTTCCCATGCTGGAGCCAGGGGTGGAGAAGTGGCAGTTTGAGTGGCTGGACCTGGGGGCAGTAGAAAATAATCTTACTTGATCAAGAGGAGAGAACTGAGTGACTGCAGCAGAGTTTTGTCCCCGGGGGCTTGGATATGCCTTTCGAAAATGTGAAATTTATGACAAAAATCTCAGGAGCCCTTACAGCTCCCAGGGAAGGCTCCTTTATACTTACATGTGTAAGTTGCGCCCTCTGCTGTCTGAATCAAGCCATGGGCCTGCCCTTCCCCCCTTCCCCCTCCCCCTCCACTTCCTGGGAAAACGTGTCGTATTTTCCCAGCCAAACTATGTTTCAGTTGCATTTTATCCGCCTGATGTTATCTGTTGCAAAGCAAGAGGTAAGCAGAATTGAGATCCGGATCTGTACCATACTGTCTGCCACGCAAAATCTGCACAGCCAACCTCGGAGAAGGGCAAGGATTCTGAATTCTTGGAGACGCAACTGTATTTTCAGATTCTGATTCCTTAGCTAAGTTCGCATTCATCTAGGTTCGTTTTTTAAACTGTATTCAGCATATATTTTAACATAACCTTTGTTTCACTGTGGAAGGCAGAACAATCTTTCCCTAGTCCCAGAAAATGCTTTTCATTCAGACATGCTTTTAATTTTTGGTTATAGGAAATATAACAAACAGAGTTTGGTGATTGCCCCTGTCTCTGGATAAGGCAATGGAGAGAGGATGAATAGAATCATAGTGAAACAGGAGAGGATGGCACGCCCTGGCTGGTGTGGGTCAGTGGTTAGAGCGTCGGCACCCCATTGGGGTGCGTGCAGGCAGCAACCAATTGATGTTTCTCTCCCTCCTTCCCTTCCACCCTCTCTAAAAACAAAATCAGTGGAAAAATATCCTCAGGTGAAGATTAAAAAAAGAAAAAAAAAGGAGGAGGGTGGGCTGAGGAGACCAGTGAAGGGAAGAATAGATGCTCTTTTATGCCCCGTTGCCTTGAGCCTAGGATTAAAGATAAATTACATTTTGACATGTCAGTGAAAGGAAACCAAAAGAAGTTGTGCAACTATTTGTTAAGAGCTCCTCAGGGGCACAATCCACTTAAAAAATATATTTTTTTATTGATTTCAGAGAGGAAGGGAGAGGGAGAGAGAGAGAGAAACATCAATGATAAGAGAGAATCATTGATCGGCTGCCTCCTGCACGCCCCCTACTGGGGATAGAGCCCACAACCCGGGCATATGCCTTTGACCAGAATCGAACCCAGGACCCTTCAGTCCACAATCTGACTCTCTATCTGCTGAGCCAAACCGGCTAGAGCAGCACAATCCATTTTTTATTTCCAAAAAAGGAAGAAAGGGGTATCCATTCCAGGGAAGGCAGAGGAGAAAAAGAACAGCGCAGTCCCCTGAGATGAGTTAAGCCTGCCATGAGGTGTGGAGGTGGTAGATGGTGCTGGAGAATTTCATTTCTGGGAAGGCAGATTCCACATGTATTCCAGGATGTTTGTAAAAATGAGCCGACATCATCCTAATCCCTTTAGAGATTGACACATATCATTTAACCCTCACCCCCTGCCCCCTGCACAGAGGTTGGCATTGTTTGGTGTACTTGGCAGGACTAAGACCCATGACAAATAACACAGGTGCTTTTATGAACTGGGATTAAGTCACAGTTAGCAGAGATGTACAACTGAGCTGTTTGGATAACTCTCTCCCTCCTCCAGTCGAGTTTAGTAGATGAAAGCATTCCCTAATAACTGTGTGCACTGTATGATCATTCCGTTTATCCCAATTCATAAAAATCAAATCTTCAGCAAAGGAGTTTCTATTGATGTCTGGCTTTGGAAAACTCGCTTTCAGGCCAAGACCGTGCGTGGGGGATGCTAAGCCCTTACAACAATGGATTCCAGCTACTCATGTTTACTAAGAGCTAGGGATCAGGACCTGTGCTGTTATTCTATAATAGAATATTATGGCGATTACATGGGGACACTCCACAGACATGTTTAATCTGTAATTTGTATGCAACATAACGTTGCCGAAACCTTTTAGCTGCTCTAAGCCCTGGGTAATAAAGGTATCAAGGATTGCGATTGCCATTTTGATTTTAAAGATTGTATTTTGACATTTTTTCATATGTGCAATATAGTCATGTTAACAATTGTTTGATAATCCAGTCCTTATAATTTGAGAGTAGTCCTTTCTCTACCAAAGTGTTTACCAATAACTCACCAGAATAATGGTTCAAACCATGGGTTTTGGACTCAAATAGACCTGAATTTGACCTTAATAGGTGTGTGATATTGGATAAGTTATCTCATGTCTCCGGATCTTAGTTTTCTTTTCTTTTTCTTTTTTTTTTTTTTTATGGTTTGATGACAGTTTTTAACTGTTAAGTCTTTTTTTTTAGTTAAATCTTTATTGTTCAGATTATTACATTTGTTCCTTTCCCCCCCCCCATAACTCCCCTCCACCCAGTTCCCACCCCACCCTCCGCCCTCACCCCCACCCACTGTCCTCATCCATAGGTGCACGATATTTGTCCAGTCTCTTCCCGCATCCCCCTCAGCCCTTTCCCCTCCAAGAATAGTCAGTCCACTCCCTTTCTATGTCTCTGATTCTATTATAACCACCAGTTCATTCTGTTCATCAGATTATTTATTCACTTGATTCTTAGATTCACTTGTTGATAGATGTGTATTTGTTGTTCATAGTTTGTATCTTTACCTTTTTCTTCTTCTTCCTCTTCTTAAAGGATACCTTTCAGCATTTCATATAATACTGGTTTGGTGGTGATGAACTCCTTTAGCTTTTCCTTATCTGTGAAGCTCTTTATCTGACCTTCAATTCTGAATGATAGCTTTGCTGGATAAAGTAATCTTGGTTGTAGGTTCTTGGCATTCATCACTTTGAATATTTCTTGCCACTCCCTTCTGGCCTGCAAAGTTTCTGTTGAGAAATCAGCTGACAGTCATATGGGTACTCCCTTGTAGGTAACTGAGTTTCTTTCTCTTGCTGCTTTTAAGATTCTCTCTTTGTCTTTTGCCCTTGGCATTTTAATTATGATGTGTCTTGGTGTGGTCCTCTTTGGATTCCTTTTGTTTGGGGTTCTCTGCGCTTCCTGGACTTGTAAGTCTATTTCTTTCACCAGGTAGGGGAAGTTTTCTGTCATTATTTCTTCAAATAGGTTTTCAATATCTTGGTCTCTCTCATCTTCTGGCACCCCTATAATTCTGATGTTGGTACGCTTGAAACTGTCCCAGAGGCTCCTTACACTATCTTCGTATTTTCGGATTCTTTTTTCATTTTGCTTTTCCAGTTGGGTGTTTTTTGCTTCTTCGTATTTCAAATCTTTGACTTGATTCTTGCGGTCCTCTGGTCTGCTGTTGGGAGTCTGTATAATATTCTTTATTTTAGTCAGTGTATGCTTCATTTCTAGTTGGTCCTTTATCACAACATCGAGGGTCTCATTAGATTTCTTGAGGGTCTCATTAAGTTTATCGGCAGTTTCTAGAAAATTCTTGAAAAACCTTAAAAGTGTGGTTTTGAACTCTATATCCAGTAGTTTGCTTTCCTCCATTTCTGTCATTTGTGTCCTGTTTCTTTGTCTCGGCATTTTTTATGCTTTGCTGTGTCAATAGAGTGGCTTTCTGTGCTAAGTGTCCTATAGGGCCCAGTGGCTCAGCCTCCCCAATTACGTGAGGTAGACACTCTTGGTGCACCCCCTTGTGGGCTTTGTACACTGTCTTGCTGTAGTTAAGCCTTGATTGTTGTAGGTAACACTGGGAGGATTTGACCTCCAGGCCAATTGGCTGTGAGAATCAGCTGTGTCTATGGTGGGAGAACTTCTGTGCTGGAGACACCCCTCCAGGACAAGACTTGCTTCAGTGGGGCTTTGGTGCTCACTGAGTCTGCCCCCTGAGTGTGTCCCTTATGGATCTGAGGAGTTGTAATTGGATGGTCCCACTCTGACCACTGGGTACACTGGCTTTTGGATCTCAGGAGGTGATAATCTAGCCTCTGCCTGAGGCTACCCAGCAGAAGCCAGCTGTAAAGCAATGCAAGTTGCCCTGGGGCCTTGGGGCAGCTTCAGTTTGTTAAATAATTTTCAGATTACAAAGGTCCGGGCTTTTCATATGCAAAAGCCTCTGGCTTGGGTGGGGCGGGATCCCAGGGGATTAATAGGATAGGTGGAGCAAGAAGTATGGCTGCTCTCAGTCCTGCCCTCAGAGGCCCTGGGAATCGCTGCGAGTGCCTTTGAGAGAAAGCTGCCCTCGAGTTCCGACAGATGCCAGACAGTCCCGTTTCTCCCGTATGAGTCTGGGTCCCCAGAGACTCGCCCAGAACTGGAGCTCAGAGCCTGAGACTCCGTCCAGATTGAAAAAGACAATCATGTCCTCAGCTGCCAGCCCTCTCCGCATGCACCTCCACACTTTTGTATTTTACTTCCGCACCGCACCTCCTCTGAGTCTCTGTATGCTATTCTCTTTCCTTCTAGTTGTAGAATTTCCACTCAGCCAGCCTTCCTGTGGTTCTGGATGATGTCCATTCTGTCTTTTAGTTGTATTTTTGAAGTGGTTGTGCGAGGCAGCAATCTCCGGTGTTTACCTATGCCGCCATCTTGGTTTCTCCGATCTTAGTTTTCTTTAGTGGTAAAATGGTGCTAATTATAGGGCCTACTCATGGAGTTATAAGGATTTAATTAAGGTATGCATACCAAGTGTAGATCAATTTTTGGCCCATGTAACTTCTCAAAATGTTAGCTATGTAACTGGTGCGTCACATAGGCAAGAATCTTGGGATGAACTCAGAAAGCAGTGGCATTGTTGTTTTGTTGGCTTTTCATTGTTCCTTTGCATTTGTTTTGTGGAAAATGTCCTTCTCCAGCCATTATTTAAAAATTCGGTCAAATCCCAAGATTTCCTGGCTACTCATAGAAAAAAGACAAGTTCTAAGGTGCCTTCAGTTTGTGATCCCAATCTCAATTCAGTTAAAGTTGTCCAGCCACAGACTATCCAAACCTGACTGAAAGTGAAATTTCTCTCTGTTCCCTGCTGCTCTTCCCCACCTTGCTGCCTAGAGATTCTGAGACCTTTGTAATCAGAGAATGAGAAGAGAAGGAGACTTCTTATTTGCTGGCCCTGTTTCAGAGTGGCTTTGCGATCTCTGGTCCAATGTTTGAAGATGCTTCTCTCAGAGCATTTTTGTGGGTTCTGCAGACACCCCCTGCTGGGCCTCCCTTGATTCCAACAGTGTTCCTCCTTCAGTCAGCTGCCCCACTCCCTCTCCGTCTCTGCCCTGGTGATACACCCCACATCCTCTTAGTCCTGCAGGCTCTGCACCCTGACAGGTTGCCTTCTGGATCAGAGTTCACATCTGATTGCTGGGATTTCTGCACACTTGACCTGTCACTGGAGGGAGGGTAGCCCTTTAATCTCTCACATCTATGTTTCTCTCTGCTTCTATCTCTCCCTCCCACTCTCTCTGAAAATCAATGAAAAAATATCCTCGGGTGAGGATTAACCAAAATAATAATAATAATGATAATAATAATGGAGCTGTAGTTGTCTCCAGCTACATTGGCCCTAAAGTTTACTAGTAACTCAACCACCAGTTTATTGCATGCCATCTTCCGTGGCACACATATTAAGTTCTCCAAGCGATGCCCATCACACTTGGCTTGGAGATCAAAGGCAGCACCCCACCTCATCCCATCCCATCCCATCCCTTTGGAGGGCACAGGGGTGATACTCAGAATACAGTCCTCTCCAAAAAGTCAAAAATTATCCTCCTCACAGATTCTCTTAATTTCCAACCCTTTCTTTTTATATCCTTGATGTGGATTAAGTTACATAACTGGCACTCATTCTTTTGCTATGACATTTCCTCATGGTAGTCTGTCTTACAGGTGACTTTGGTATCTGATATCGTAGGGTCTCAGTCAAAAGTCCCAATTAAACATCCTCTTATAGCTGTTGTTAATCTATATGAAGCATTATATTTGATTTAGACTTTTCTCTCATCTAGTCCGCATTGTGACCAAGTGGTATATGTTTAAAAGTAAAAACATAATGCTTTTCTGGGAACCTTAATCATCTAATTGATTTCCACCAATGCAGTTGGTTGGCGAGTTAGTTTAATATTAACCACAAAGAAAATGATGTTTAAGGAAAATGTATCGACTTGCTCAATTTTCAAGAAATGTTTCAAGGAGTTTTATAATTAGGGTAGAATTAGGTTAGCTTCTGGCCCCAAATTATGGAGCTTGTTGTTGGGTTTCTAGAATTGTGTGGAAAACAGAAGCTGCCCTGAGCATGTATGGTAGCTCATGAGTCAGTTGATTTTCAGCTTAAGTGAAACAAAGACTGAGGGAAAGCCAATGATTTAGGCCAGGGGTGGGCAAACTTTTTGACTCGAGGGCCACAATGGGTTCTTAAACTGGACCGGAGGGCCGGAACAAAAGCATGGATGGAGTGTTTGTGTGAACTAACACAAATTCAAAGTAAACATCATTACATAAAAGGGACGGTCTTTTTTTTTTTTTTTAGTTTTATTCATTTCAAACGGGCTGTAGTTTGCCCACGGCTGATTTAGGCAATTCTTTCATCATTTGCCCAAGCCTGGTTCTCTAGCTCAGCGGTCGCCAACCTTTCGGACCTCACAGACCATCAAAGTCTAGCTGATGGAAGCCCAAAATAGCATAATTCTTTCCTGACTGCCCCTGATAGCTAAAGGAGCTGGAAGGGCCCTACCCCGTTTGGCTCAGTGGATAAAGCGTCAGCCTGCAGACTGAAGGGTCCTGGGTTTGAAATTGGTGAAGGACATGTATTTTGGTTGCAGGCTCCTGGCCAGAGTGCGTGTGGGAGGCAACCAATCGATGTGTCTCTTTCACATTGATGTTTCTCTCTGCCTCTAGCCCCCGCTTCCACTCTCTCAGAAAATCAATGGAAAAATATCTTCAGGTGAGGATTAACAACAACAACAACAAAATAAATTAATAAAGGAGCGGGGAGGGAGGGGAGTAAGAGATTTGGTGGGAGAGGGAATTGGTCTTGGTCCATGGCACTTTTAATGCCATGCTGCCTACTCCCCAAATATATTTTTATTGATTTTAGAGAAGAAGGGAGAGGGAGAGATAGAAACATCAATGATGAGAGAGAATCATTGACCAGCTGCCTCCTGCATGCCCCACACTGGAAATTGAGCCCGAAACCAGGCTTGTGCCCTGATCAGGAATCAAACCTGTGACCTCCTGATTCATAGGTCGACACTCAACCACTGAGCACACCAACCAGGCTCTTCGAGGGATTTTAATCTGGGGAGTAACATATTCATGTTTGCTTTTCAGATGGTCATTATGAATTTAAGGGGAAAAGATGGAGACACACTAGGAGGCTGTAATAAGTTCTGGCCTGGATTTGAGTGGTGGGAATAGAGATAGAGAGCAAAGGCAGAGATAGGTAATGCATAGAAGATGATATTGACCAGACTTGGTGACAGGGTCTAGGTTCTGAAAAAGGATGGTGGATATAGGACGACTTTTGGTGAATTACATGGAACAAGAGGCACATTAATTAGGGTATATGTAAATCATGGTGTGAGTTTTATTCAATTCTTTGAAAAAATGGAATGGCTGCCATTAAGCAGGCATTGGGTAAATATTTGTTGACTCTGAATGAATTTGAGTCTAATAAAGGAGTGTAGCTAGGCTGTTCATATAACTGTGTTGCACAACATATTTGTAACTTAGGTAGAAAACCGAAAGGGCTATTTTTAAAAACCAGTCTCCTTTTCAGCACAGTGGTTTGTTTGCTGACTTTTAGCTGGTTAGTGTAGGAGGGTTCCTAGGAATTAGGTTAGTGATCCCAGAGGGTGGATGACAAGGAAACAGTAAAAAGAGCTTGTCAAAGTGACCCCTTTCTTGGCTCACATGAGTTTTGTCCCTTTGTAGTCACATTCTGCCAGCAGTATCACTGTGGAAATGTAATCTCGCTAAAAATGGCTTTGTGTGTGTGTGGGCAGAGGGATAGAGAAATAGAAGACTGTGCCGTACTCCGCATGGCCAGGGTGAACCTGAGGGGTGGGGTTGGTAGTGGTGAAGTATTAAAGAAGACAGACAAGAGGATAAAGCTGGGTCTAGGTGGGGCACTGCTCTCAGATGGAGAGACAGTGCCACAGCCTGCAAACCGAGTCTTTATTTTATAGCCAGATTCCACGAGGCAAAGTAAGGGCGTGGTCAAGATATTTACAAAGTTCTTAGGGGTTTTGAATCTACTCAATTAAACGCACCTGATCAAGCTTTGTTTACTTGCTGCATCTCCCGCAACCCATATTACTTAGCCACATGGGACCACAGGTTCGGACCATAAGGTCAAGCTTACAACCATAGCCTTTGGGTATAATTGTGCTGGGAGGGCTTTGCCCTCCAAGCTGGGACTTCCACATGGCTTTGCCACGAGAGGACCGTGCTCTCTCATTAGTCCGAGGCTTGAACCTGTCCAAATGCTGTAGCCACTCTCCACAGAAGACATTTCTAGGATGCCATTTCAACCATGTGAATGCATAATTGCCCGTGTACCTGGAACTTAAAGGAGATTCTTTACTCCATTCTGCTGACTTTCATGGGAATTAGGGTTTGCAAGGTAGATAAGTGAGTAGTTTGGATCCACATAGCATAGCTCTAAGTAGGAATCTGAGGTCACTGCCACTGGCTATCAACGTTGGAATCAGAATAATCTAGTTTGATTGTATACAGTTATCAGACTAACCAGGGAACTATCAAATCAACGGAATTTGATATGTTTGTTGGACTGAAGGAATATGATTACTTTTAACCAAGTGATGGTGGATTAGTTTAGAACAGCTGGAGAGGAGTAATGAGTTCAGTGTTTTGAGGGCTACTGACTTTCTACAGGGAGCTAAAAACACATGTGCAACTCAATTAAAACATTAATCCTGCTGTAAGCTCTTTTATTGAATATAAGAGGAAACAAATTGACAAGGTGGCTTGTTTTTGAACAAAGCAACTGGCCCATGATGATATTATTTTGACATATCTGGAATTATCATAATAGCAAAGTCCAACAATAAGTAGAGAAATGAATGGCAGTGAGAATCCAACAGAGACCATTTCTCTAAGAATAGGAGTCAGAATATGAACCATTGTATTCACAGTATCATTAAAATATGAATAAACAGCAGCAACTTTTTATTATACAGTGAAAGAGCCTCCTGCGGGGCACTGAAAATTGAGTGGTATGTGTTTAATAAATTAAAATCAATAAGAAATGTCTATTTACCAGGATGCAGGAAGGATTCTGAGAATAAAGGGGGTTAGCCAGGGACATAAATGAAACTGATTTATTATTAGGTAGGGTTTTAAAGGTTTAAAAATGTTAATTATTTGGCAGAAGTTGGGAGGGGAGGAGAGGGAATGGTGAGAGATCAGAATATAGATTTTAGCTGGTGCTAAATTGTGAAGGGACACATTTTAGTAGATTAAGGTGTTTGGGATTTATATTAGGGGAATCTATTTTGGGATTTTAAGCAGGGGAAAAAAAGATCAGTTGTCTTTGGCTTTATAATATCTACCCACTGAACTTAGTGACTTAAGACACTAGCCTTAATAGCCTTTTATTATTTACTAGAGGCCTGGTGCATGAATTTGGGCTGATCAGGCTGGGCCAGCCAGGGGAGGGGACATGGGAGGTTGGCTGGCCAGCCCTGCCCCCTGGTTGAACTCCCAGTAGAGGGGACAATTTGCATATTAGCCTTTTATTATATAAGATCATGAATCTGTGGGTAGACTGGGCTATTCTTTTGGTTTAGGCCAGCTCAGCTGAGGATGGATGGTCTAGGAAGGCTGTTCATCTATCAGGGACCTTGGCTGCGTTGGCTGGGACCTCTCTCCACATGGTCTCTCATCCTTCAGTAGGCTGTCTCTTACAATGGCTGAAGAATTCCCAGCAGCAAGAGAGATCAAACACCAATATGTGAGCACTTTTGAAGCCTCTGATTGTATCCTGTTTATTAATGTCCCAATGGCCAAAGCAAGTCAGATTCAAGGAGTGGAGAAATAAATTCTATCACTTGGTGGGAGGAGCTATGAATATTGTGGTCATTTTCCCCCCTGACCTATCACCATTAAATTTGTATTGTGGAGAATGGACTGGAACATGGCAAGCCCTCATTAAGAGGTAGGTGACAGCCCAAACCGGTTTGGCTCAGTGGATAGAGTGTCGGCCTGCGGACTCAAGGGTCCCAGGTTCGATTCCAGTCAAGGGCATGTGCCTTGGCTGCGGGCACATCCCCAGTAGGGGGTGTGCAGGAGGCAGCTGATCGATGTTTCTTTCTCATCGATTCTAACTCTCTATCCCTCTCCCTTCCTCTCTGTAAAAAATCAATAAAATATATTTTTAAAAAAGGAGGTAGGTGACAGTTGTAATAATATAAAAGAGCAGCAGTAAGGGATAATGTCAATAGAGATAGAGAGATGAGAATTCAAGAAATATACAGGTGACAGGATTAACAGACCTTGGTGATTAAGGGTGTGTGTGTGTGTGTGTGTGTGTGTGTGTGTGTAGGGTGGGAGTATGTTCAGAATTAAGGATGCTATTCATGCTTTTGGTTTGAACTTCTGAGTGAAATTAGATTCATAATAGTCCCTTCTGTGGGGATTTTTAAAAATTATTATTTTTAATCTTTTTTATTGTAATTATTCCAGAAGTCTCTCTTTTTTCCCCCCATAACCCCCCTCTACCCAGGTCCTGCCCCACCCCAGGCCTTTGCCACCCTGTTGTCTGTGTTCATGGGTAATGCGTATATGCATATAAGATCTTTGTTTAATCTCTTCCCAACTCCCATCCCCTCTTCCCTCTGAGAATCATCAGTCTGTTCCATTTCCATGCCTCTGATTCTATTTTATTCACCAGTTTATTCTGTTCATTAGATTTCTTATTCATTTATTTTGGTTTTTAGATTCAATTGTTGATAGATATGTATTTGTTGCCATTTTTTGTTCATATTTTTGACCTTTTTCTTCTTCCTCTTCTTAAATAATACCTTTCAACATCCTATATAATAAAAGGCTAATATGCAAATTGACCTAATGGCAGGACAACCAGTCACTATGATGCACACTGACCACCAGGGGGCAGATGCTTAACATAGGAGCTGCCCCCTGGTGGTCAGTGTGCTCCCACAGGGGGAGCACCGCTCAGCCAGAAGCCAGGCTCAGGGCTGGTGAGCGCAGCTGTGGTGGCGGGAGCCTCTTCCACCTCCACAGCAGTGCTAAGCCATCAGTCAGACTTCCCCCGAGGGCTCCTGGACTGTGAGAGGGTGCAGGGCGGGCTGAGGGACCCCCCTGAGTGCACAAATTTTATGCACTGGGCCACCTCTAGTTTCATATAATACTGGTTTGTGGTAATGAACTCCTTTAGTTTTTTCTTGTCTGTGAAGCTCTTTATCTGACCTTCAATTCAAAATGATAGGTTTGCTGGGTAGAGTAATCTTGGTTGTAGGTCCTTGCTATTCATCACTTTGAGTATTTCTTGCCATTTCCTCACTGAGTGGCCTGCATAGTTTCTGTTGAGAAATAAGCTGACAGTCGTATGGGCAGTTCCTTGTAGGTAACTGCTTTTCTCTTGCTGCGTTTAAGATCCTCTCTTTTTCTTTAGCCCTTGGCATTTTAATTATGATGTGTCTTTGTGCGGTCCTCTTTGGTTTCCTCTTGTTTGTGACTCTCTGTGCTTCCTGGACTTGTAAGTCTTATTTCTTTCACCAGGTAGGGGAAGTTTTCTGTCATTATTTCTTCAAATAGGTTTTCAATATCTTGCTCTCTTTTTTCTTCTGGCACTCCCATAATGTGGATGTTAGTATGCTTGAAGTTGTCCCAGAGGCTCCTGACACTATCTTCATAGTTTTTATTCTTTTTTTTTCTTTTTGCTCTTCTGGGTGGGTGTGTTTTGTTTCCTCATATTTCAAATCGTTAATTTGATTCTTGGAATCCTCTAGTCCAGTGGTCAGCAAACTCATTAGTCAACAGAGCCAAATACCAACAGTACAATGATTGAAATTTCTTTTGAGAGTCAAATTTTTTAAACTTTAACTATATAGGTAGGTACTTTGTTATTAACTTAATTAGGGTACTCCTAAGGCTTAGAAAGAGCCACACTCAAGGGGCCAAAGAGCCACATGTGGCTCGCAAGCCACAGTTTGCTGACCATGGCTCTAGTCTACTTTTGAATCCTTGTAAATTATTCTATATTTCAGTCAGTGTATGCTTAATTTCTGACTGGTCCTTTTCCATTTTTTTGACATTCTCACTAAGTTCCTTGAAAGTCTTGCTAAGTCCCTTAGAGGTTTCTAGAAGATTCTTGAGTAACCTTATAACTATGATTTTGAACTCTATATCCAGTAGTTTGCTTTCTTCTATTTATTTGTGACATGTTTCTTTGTCTCCACATTTTGGCTGCTTCACTGTGTTTGTTTCTATGTATTGGGTAGAGCTGCTATGTATCCTTGAGTTGATAGAGTGGCCTTGTGTAGTAGGTGTCCTATAGTGTCCAGTGGTTCAGCCTCCCCAATTACCTAAGGTGGACACTCCAGGTGCACCCCTTTGTGGGCTGTGTGCACAGTCTTGTTGTAGTTGAGCCTTTTGATTGCTGTTGACATCACTGGGAGGAATTGACCTCCAGGCCAATTGGCTGTGGGGACCAGCTGCGACTACAGTGGGAGAGCTACAGTGTAGGAGACACCCTTATGGAGCAGGACTTGCTTCAGTGGGGCTTTGGTGCTCACTGAGTCTGCCCCTTGAGTGTGTTGCTTATGGATGTGTAGAGTTGTAATCTGGTATGGCCTGACACTGACCACTGGGTATACTGGCTCTTGGGTCTCCAGGGAGAAGTAAAGTCAGCCACTGCCTGGCACCACCCAGTAGGAGCTACAGAGAGATCTGCAGATCCCTCCTCTTTGTATCAGGGTTGGAAGTGCCCAGATGAGGCCCAGCTGTGAAGCAAGGCAGGCTGGTGCTAATGCTGGATCTTGGGCCTTTTATTGATAGGTTTAGGACTCCCTGACCTAGCTGCAGCTTGTTTGACAACTTTTAACCTGAGCAAGGACAGGCTATTCATATGCAAAATACACTGCACACAGGTTGGGTGAGGCTGCAAATTGGATGAGCTGGGGTCTCAGGGACTCACCAGGGCGAAGCAAACAGAAATGGCTGTCAGTCAGCTCTGCGACCAGGCAGGTTCCAGCATAAGAACAATGATCCTTGCCATTAAGTACTTCTGTCTGGGAGAAAGCCACCCCCGAGTTCCTGCCCCGATGATATACAGTCCAATTCCTCCTCATATGTGTCTGTGTCCCCCGGAGCCTCACCCTGGCACTGGAGCTCAGAGGAAGCAGGACCTTGTAAGTTCAGTTTGTGTGCTGGCCTTTTCAGAGGAGTAGCTGGATCTCCAGGAGCCTCTGTGTCACTCAGCCCCAATGTGCACTGGCTTTTACAGTCCATAGTTATGGGGACTTCTTTTCCAAGCTCTGAGACCCTGGTCTGGAGGTCTGGTGTGGGGCTGGGACCCCTTGCTCCTCCAGGGCAGCCTCTGCAGAGACGATCTTCCTCCTGATTACAAAAGCAGCACACATGGGTGCTGGACCAGTTCGTTCAGCGCCTCCGCACCTCCTACCAGTCTTAGCGTGCTTTCTTCTTTACTTCCATTCAGCCAGCTTTCTGGTAGTTCTGGATGATGGTTGTTCTGTATTTTAGTTGTAATTTTGATGTGATTGTGGGAGGCGGTGAGTACAGGTGTTTGCCTACACCACCATCTTGGTCTGAAAGCTGGGGATTCTTTATTGATACATTTATATATGTGTAGCTGAATTAGACTAGTCTAAAAGGTTTAATCTCTACTTGATCCTACAGGTAAATATGAGAAAGAGAATTATAAGTACAGATCTTACTGGGTAGAGAAGATGCAGACAGCTTTTACCTATTCAGACAAACATGATGCTATATCTAGTCATTAATAAAAATTCTCTGGACATTGTTTGTACAGCTGCTGTGGACAAAAAGGAAGGGGTCATTTTGTAGACACTGGTTCTATTAGTCAAATATTTATGGGATACTCTCTATGACCAAGTTATTGGGCTAATTGATTAGGTCAGTTTAAAGAGATATTTGCTTTTGACTTGATTCCATTTGTGTTGGGGAATGAATCATGCTTACAATACCTAGAAGATGGTTTGTCACAATTCAGAGCTGTAAGTAAGTGTTAAATCAATGGGACTGATAGTGAGGTTTTTCAGAAGTTCTGAGGAGGAAGCAGGATTCAGAATTCAAGCTGTTTTGGTAGGAGTCAAGTGGGTATAATGTGTACTCTGGAAGGTGATTCAGTTTTAAGTCAGTTTCCTAGAAAAAGCTGATGTATTTGGGCTGACTTACTTTTACAACTGAGTTATGGAAAAACAGACCACTATAGCTTTCTTTATTGCCAGTTCTGCTTTTAGCAAAAGCCCTATATAAATGCATATTTAAGAGTCCTAAAATGTCTTTCCTTATAATTCTTGTTATAGTGAAAATGTACTGTACCCCCCCACCTTTTTGCAAACGTATGCCAAATGATATGGAAGACTGAAGCAACTATCTGGCTAATTAAGCTTTCCACACTTTAGGTAAAAAATGAAAATAAAATTTTGTATATTATATTCACATAACTACAGCATATAGATATATTTTGATTTTATTTTTCTAGAAGGTTGTTATAAGGTTAGCAATGGGTCAGAGCTTCCAAAGTAGACTTGGTTTCTTGCTCTGATTTTCCATTGTGTTACTGTAGATATTTTCCATATTGAAAATATATCTCCTTTAGCCATTGTAAAAATGCTTTGGTATTTGCACCCAATTATTAGGGAACCCTTACTTCACTTCCTAAGGAAAAATAAAATCTCTATAATATTTAAACCATTCTTGCAATGGTTAAAGATGGTGTTAGATTCAATCATGTTTTATATTCATTTCCTCATTCACTCCTCACAACAACCCTGTAGTGTAAGCACTATTTATACCCATTCTGCAAAAGATGAAATTGAGGAGCAGAGTGGTTAAGATACTTGTCAAAGGCCACATAGTTGATAAGTGGCAAAAACAAGACTGGAGCCATGGAAGATCAGATTAGTGTTAAAAAAAACACTCATGTTCTCACCGGGGGAGAAGTATACTTTCCCATCCCATTGATTTTGGGCTTGGCTGTGGGACTTGATTTAGTCTCATGGTGGGTGGAGTGTATTTCATCACTAGATGCCTTTGAGCTTGACCACAGACTTGAATTTACCAATGGGATATTAGCCGAAATGATGCAAGCAGATTTGAAATGTGTTCTTGTGATTGGACTTGTCCTCTTGTATTTCTGCCATTATAATGAGAAGAACATGCCCCAGTTAAACCCACTTATCCAAAGAGGAAGAGACATGTTGAGCAGACCCAGACTCAACCAACAACATGAAGCCAAACCCAGCTGAGCCCGGCCTAGATCATATCCCTTTCTATTACTTCTTTTAAAATTAATGATATAGATATTTGGCTTTGTTTAACGTCCAGTTCACACAGCTTATATGTACATTTCTTGGTCCTCGACTTATAGATGTAATCCACAGTGGGGCCTTGACTTACGAGTTTAATTCGTTCTGAGACCAAGCTCGTTAAGGAGCTCGTTAACTCAAATTACTCTGTCAACTCAATGCAAAAAAATCGGCTGAGAGACAGCTGGTATCTCAAAAAACTCGTTAGTCGGGACATTCATAAGGCAAGGCCCCACTGTACTTATGAGTTAGGGAACATGTCTGGCGCTCTGAAACAATATCTGACATGGTTAACTGAACACATTTTGAATGACACAAATGGTTCCTGTCCACAGAAAAGCAATGACAGGGAAGGAAATGGAAAACTGAACACTTGCAATAAAAATAACGAACTTGAAGAGGTTTATTCTGTACTGATGGTCCAGAGATGTAAAATTTAGATAGAGAAGTAGACAATAGCTACCTGAAGAATGACAAACTTTGTTTTTCACTTTTTAAAATGTTGATCTTGTGCATTTAAAACAGGGCTGAGAAAAGTAGAAAGCAGGTCAAGGTCTTGGTTTGAGCTTGTCTATGTTCAGTCCCTGACGCTTTAGGGCAGGGATGGCGAACCTTTTGAGCTTGGTGTGTCAGCATTTTGAAAAACCTTAACTTAACTCTGGTGCTGTGTCACATATAGAACTTTTTTGATCTTTGCAACCATAGTGAAACAAAGATTTATATTTTTGATATTTATTTTATATATTTAAATGCCATTTAACAAAGAAAAATCAACCAAAAAAATGAGTTCGCGTGTCATAGGTTTGCCATCACTGCTTTAGGGCATAAAATAGCATGGGAGATTATATAGTTTAGAAACACAGAGTGATTGTCTAACCTTCTTCTGAGGACCATACGTGGATTTTGTGGGTAGACAGACAGTCCTCGGGTTACGTCGGACTTGACGTACGTCGTTTCGTGGTTACGTCGCCATCTCTCATTTATAAAAAAGGCCCGTCATTTCGATGCGGGTACGTATGTGCTTTATATTTTTATTATTTATTTACCACAAGTAAAGGTCAGGAATTATCTTTCTTTTAATTTTTTTTTTACTGTTTCACTTCATTACTGCTGTGTATGTGCTCCATGTGAGTGACTTAGGTGCTTATGTAGGTGGGTTCCGACTTATGGTGAAAATCGCATTACATAGTGCCATAGGAATGGATCTCAGACATAACCTGAGCACCTACTGTATAGGTTTTGCAAATGTGTGGATCACTCAAAAGTTTCATAAATTTTTTATTGTAGGAATTCTCCTAGACTTTAATATATACTAAGGTGCCTTATGACTCTTCCAGAGAGGGGTGGAACAATCAGCATTTCCTAAGCTATTTGTTCAAAAACACTTCTCATCCCCTTCCCTCCCCCTCCCCCTCCCCTCCCCCTCTCCTCCCCCTCCCCCCTCCCCCTTTCCCCTCCCCTACCCTCTCATTTCCTCCCCATCTTCCCCTTCCCTCCCTTCCCTCTCCTCCTCTCCCTCCTTTCAATGTACTGTAGAGAATCCATATCTTATCAGCAGCATTTTCTTGGCGTTTTCAAATCTTGAAGCGAGAAACATAATGAATACAGGGTAACCATTTATGATTTCTAGGCATTTATAGTAGAGAAGTCTCCAAGTCTTCATTGAGTTATGCTCAATAGAGGTCATTTAAATAAATCCTGATGATATTACTGTGAGGTTTTTCTTGTTGGCCCAGTGGTTACTGCATATTTGGCTAGGCCTTGTGTGCTACTTTCAACAGTAATAAAAATGTCACGTAAAAGCCATGTAGTCCGTGGAAGCTTCCCACAGTTGAGCAGAGCTTAATCTCAATGCTCTGCTAAGGTTGTATGAGGTTTTTAAGCATTGGTGTGTATTTTCCTAGTGGCCCAGGCTTTTTAATGTGTATTAAAGAGGCCATTAAATCTTCATGTTTAAACCCACCTGTTTGTACTACCTTTTTTTTATATAACATAATTTTATTGATTTCAGAGAGAAAGGGAGAGGGAGACAGAGATAGAAACATCAATGAGGAGAGAGAATCACTGATCAGCTGCCTCCTGCACGCCCCACACGGGGGATTGAGCCCACAATCCAGGTTTGTGGCTGGGAATCCAACCGCAACTGAGCCATGCCGGTTGGGCTGTACTATCTTTCCATTTAGGTGTCAGTCATTGGAACATAGGAACTTCATCTTCTTGTTTAGTTGTGTGAGAGAAATATTACATACATGTTAAGTTCCCAAGAAATATTAGATACTCAAAAAAACACTCAGGCCATTTGGGATCTTTAAGGCAGTGTCTTCACTTGCTTTCCAGGAATAGAATAAAAATGCTGTGTTGGCAAAATTGCTTGGACCTGATGCATTGTGTCTGATGGCCAAAGCAGTAGCAAATCTGCTGATAGGCTTGAACAGAAAAAAAAGCAAACAAACTCATGTTGAAATGTCTGTGTAATGCTGCTTCAGGGAAATGCTATTTTTAAAGAAATGAAACATAATTTAGGGATTGTGGATGCAATCCAGGCCTTTGAAGATGGGAAGATCCTAATTAGAAAGAAATGGGAAGACTGAATGCCTTTATGGAGAACCCAGCTTTAAGAGGTCTGCTTATCATAGATGCAGATGCTATATATTGTGTATTGGCTGCAGCCCTTCTTTGACAAAACCAAAGCCTTTAAAGTTACTGGAGTGCATCTGACCACAAATTTGCTCAGCATCTAATGAGCAGACATTAATCATGTAAAACTTGGAGGCAGTTCATGCGAGGACAATGAATATGATTTAAGGCTTAGAAAATAAAACCTATAAGGAAAGGTTAAAATAATTCACATAATTAGCTTGGCCAAAAAGAGCTGAGGAGTGAGGATTTCCAGTCAATGCAAAGTTACTCCTGGTGGGATGGCATGCTTATTGAGAAATGATTCCTCAGGGATTCTAAAATGTCTCTTATTGGTCTTATTTTAAACATATATTCATGTGAAAAATTAGGAAGCAGCCCTAGCCAGTTTGGCTCAGTGGATAGAGCATCGGCCTGCAGAATGAAAGATCCTGGGTTTGATTCTGGTCAAGGGCACATGACCGGTTGCAGGCTCAATCCCCAGTAGGGGGTGTGCAGGAGGCAGCCAATCAGTGATTCTCATCATTGATGTTTCTATCTCTCCCTTCCTCTCTGAAATCAATAAAAATGTATTTTTTTTAAAAATTAGGAAGCAGAACATGTCCTAAAACCTCTCACTCAGAGGGACTTCACAAAGCTGAAATGGAGAGGATGAGCAGAATGTCTGGAGCAAGGGTTTTCTTAGATAAAAAAAAGTATAATATCCTGGATTTTTTTTCAGCACTTCCTCTCATTGCAATGAACTAATGGCTTGCATACTGATTTATCTAATGTTTATCTTCCTGACCAGACTGTAAGCTTCATGAGGGGGGAAATTATGTTTGTTTGTTTTTTATCACTGCTTCTCAGAGCCTTATTCAGTGCCTGGCACATAATAGGTGCTTAGCACACGTTTCGTACCCACATGGGGAATATATAAGCATATAATTTTAAAAAAATGCTATCACCCTGCATGTGCTGCTACATAACTCCCTTGCTTTTAACAAACTATAATAACAATCTTTTCATGCCATTAATCTTCTACACTATCACTTGAATGGCAGCAAGGTGTCTGGCCAAATGCTTATGGCCTCAGGTATTTTAAAAATATATATATTTTATTGATTTTTTACAGAGAGGAAGGAGAGGCATAGAGAGTTAGAAACATTGATAAGAGAGAAACATCGATCAGCCGCCTCCTGCACGCCTCCCACTGGGGATGTGCCAGCAACCAAGATACATGCCCTTGACCGGAATCAAACCCAGGACCCTTCAGTTCGCAGGCCGAGGCTCTATCCACTGAGCCAAACCAGTCAGGGCATGGCCTCAGGTATTTAACCATTCCTCTATTTGGAGGCATTTATGTTGTTTCCAGTTGTCCTTGTTTCCAAAAGTAGTCATGATTGTAACTAAAATCTTCTTCACAGAAAATTTTAAAAGACTATATTTATTTATTTACTTTTAAAGGATTTTTTTATTGCTTAAAATATTACGAAGAGTAATACATTTGTCTCCTTTTTTTCCCCCTTGACCTTCCCCCAGCCTCCCCTACCCTCCAGTGTCTTGTGTCCATTGGTTATGCTTATATGCATGCATACAAGTCCTTCGGTTGATCTCTTACCCCCCCCCCAACCCTCCCCAGCCTTCCTGCTGTAGTTTGACAATCTGTTTAATGCTGCTCTGTCTCTGTATCTATTTTTGTTCATTAGTTTATAATGGTCTTTATTATCCATAAATGAGTGAGATCATGTGGTATTTTTCTTTCACTGACTGGCTTATTTCACTTAGCATAATGCTCTCCAGTTCCATCGATGCTGTTGCAAATGGAAAGAATTCCTTCTTTTTTACAGCAGCGTAGTATTCCAATGTGTAGATGTGCAGCAGTTTTCTAATTTATTCATCTGTTGATGGGCACTTAGGTTGTTTCCAAATCTTAGCTATGGTAAATTGTGCTGCTATGAACATAGGGGTGCATATATCCTTTCTGATTGGTGTTTCTGGTTTCTTGGGATATATTTCTAGAAGTGGGATCACAGGGTCAAATGGGAGTTCCATTTTTAATTTTTTGAGGAAACTCCATACTGTTCTTCCATAGTGGCTGCACCAGTCTGCCTTCCCACCAGCAGTGCACGAGTGTTCCTTTTTCTCCTCATCCTCTCCAGCACTTGTCGTTTGTTGATTTGTTGATGATAGCCATTCTGACAGGTGTGAGATGGTACCTCATTGTTGTTTTGATTTGCATCTCTCGGATGATTAGTGACTTGGAGCATGTTTTCATATGTCTCTTGGCTTTCTGAATGTCTTCTTTTGAAAAGTGTCTATTTAGGTCCTTTGCCCATTTTTTTTTTATTAAATCTTTATTGTTCATATTATTACATTTGTTCCTTTTTTTCCCCCCCATAACTCCCCTCCTCCCAGTTCCCGCCCTACCCTCCGCCCTCACTCCCCACCCACTGTCCTCATCCATAGGTGCACGATTTTTGTCCAGTCTCTTCCCACATCTCCCACACCCCTTTCCCCCCCAAGAATAGTCAGTCCATTCCCTTTCTATGTCCCTGATTCTATTATAATCAACAGTTTATTCTGTTCATCAGATTATTTATTCACTTGATTCTTAGATTCACTTGTTGATAGATGCATATTTGTTGTTCATAATTTGTATCTTCACCTTTTTCTTCCTCTTCCTCTTCTTAAAGGATACCTTTCAGCATTTCATATAATCCTGGTTTGGTGGTGATGAACTCCTTTAGCTTTTCCTTGTCTGTGAAGCTCTTTATCTGACCTTCAATTCTGAATGATAGCTTTGCTGGATAAAGTAATCTTGGTTGTAGGTTCTTGGTATTCATCACTTTGAATATTTCTTGCCACTCCCTTCTGGCCTGCAAAGTTTCTGTTGAGAAATCAGCTGACAGTCGTATGGGTATTCCCTTGTAGGTAACTGAGTTTCTTTCTCTTGCTGTTTTTAAGATTCTCTCTTTATCTTTTGCTCTTGGCATTTTAATTATGATGTGTCTTGGTGTGGTCCTCTTTGGATTCCTTTTGTTTGGGGTTCTCCGCACTTCTTGGACCTGTAAGTCCATTTCTTTCACCAGGTGGGGGAAGTTTTCTGTCATTATTTCTTCAAATAGGTTTTCAATATCTTGCTCTCTCTCTTCTTCTGGCACCCCTATAATTCTGATGTTGGTACGCTTGAAGCTGTCCCAGAGGCTCCTTATACTATCCTCGCATTTTTGGATTCTTTTTTCATTTTGCTTTTCCGGTTGGATGTTTTTTGCTTCCTCGCATTTCAAATCATTGACTTGATTCTTGCGCTCCTCTGGTCTGCTGTCGGGCGTCTGTATAATATTCGTTATTTCAGTCCGTGTGTGCTTAATTTCTATTTGGTTCCCCAATATAAGATCGAGGGTCTTATTAGTTTTCGTGTAGATCTCATTAAGTTTATCGGCAGCTTCTAAACAGTTCTTGAGAGACCTTAAAAGTGTGGTTCTGAACTCTATTTCTTCCATTGACAATTTTGTCCTGTTTCTTTGTCTCCGCATTTTGTTATGCTTCCTTAGTGCACCCCCTAGTGGTCTTTGTTCACAGTCTTATAGATAAATCTTGATTGCTGTAGCTAATTCCAGGGAGGGTTTGACCTCCAGGCCAAGTGGCTATGAGATTCAGCTGTGTCAGCGGTGAGAGAACTTCTGTCCTCTAGGGAGGTGCTAATCTAGCCTTTGCCTGAGGCTATCCGGCAAATGCCTCTGTGCAGGGCTTGGGCGGGGCGGGTCGAACAGGATCAACAGGGTGGGCTGGAGAGAGCAGTTATGGCGGCTCTCAGTCCTGTCCCCAGGGGCTCTGCCTCTCTGAGTCCCAGCACCCGCTGCAAAGCTCGGAGAGAAAGCTGCACTCGCTCTGACCGAAGCCAGACAGTCCCGCTTCTCCCGCCTGAGTCTGGGTCCCTAAAGACTCGCCCGGATCTGGAGCTCAGAGTCTGCGACTCCCTCCCGATTGAAAACAACAACCGCGCCCTCCGCCGCCAGCCCGCTCCGCGCACTCCGCACCTCAGAATTTGACTTCAGCACTGCGCCTCCTCTGAGTGTCCGTATGCGTTTCTCTTTCCTCCTAGTTGTAGGACTTCCACTCAGCCAGCGCCCCTGTGGTTCTGGGTGATGTCCCTTCCGTTTTTTGGTTTCACTTTTGAAGTAGTTGTTCAAAGCAGCAAACTCCAGCGTTAACCTATGCCGCCATCTTGGTTCTCCCCTTTGCCCATTTTTTGATTGGATTGTTTATCTTCCTTTTGTTAAGTTGTATGAGTTTCCTATAAATGTTGGAGATTAAACCCTTATCGGTGATAACATTGGCAAATGGCAAGATGATGTTCACTGAAGGATTTGAAAACATGGCAAATACTGACTTAGCGCATATATATATATATATATATATATATATATATATATATATATATATAATTGATTTAAGAGAGGAAGGGAGAGGGAGAGATAGAAATATTGATGATGAGAGAGAATCATTGATTAGCTATCTCCTGCATGCCTCCTACTGGGGATCAAACCTGCAATGCAGACATGTGCCCTTGACTGGGAATTGAACCATGACCTCCTGGTTCATAGGTCGATGCTCGACCGCTGAGCCACATGGGCCAGGTTGATTTAGCCAGTTTTGCTACAGTCCTATATAGAAGCAGGAAAATTTATTTGATGACCTCAGGATCAAATTGTGCTTGAAACCTTTTATGTGGATACTAGTGCCCTGGTGCACGGATTTGTGTACATTGAAAGGAAATTAATTAGAAGGCAGCCAGCAGTTCGGGACTGGGAAAGACGGGCAGGAAATGCCCTGGAACCAAGCTCCTGTAGTCCCTCCCTGGCCGGCTGCACCTGGGGTGGCGCCTTGGCTCGAAGGGCATCTGCAGAGTGAGCAGGGTCCCTCCGGTAGGTGGGGTCCCTTGGCTTGGCCTCTGGGGATTGGGCCGAAATTGGCTCTCCAACATCCCCTGAGGGGTCCCAGAGTGCGAGAGGGCACTCTGCAAAGTTGCTGTCATACAGGGTGTGGAACACAAACGCAAGTGTGCAGTAAACCAGATTCAGGGCCAACCAGCAACAACATAACCCATGGCTGAAGGTGGAATAATGCGGCCACACGAGTAATGAGGCTCCCTCCTCTCTGGTTTCAGGGTGCATCACCTGAGAACCGCCACAGCCAAGTCACTGCAGCTCAGCAGCTCCTGCATTGACAGTCTGTCCCCTGGTGGTCAGTGCGCATCTTAGTGACCGGTCAGACAGTCAGACACTTAGCATATTAGCCTTTTATATATATCGATACCACTATCTTAGTCTGTAAGGGCTACTCTACGAAATACTGCAGACTGGGTGGTATGAACACCAAACATTTATTTCTGACAGTTCTGGAGACTGGGAAGTTCAAGATCAAGGCACCAGCAGATTTAGCATTTGGTGCGGGCCAGCTTCCTGGTTCATAGACAGCCATCATGTGGCTATTCTCGCTGTGTCCTCATGTGGCAGAAGGGGCAAAAGAGCTCTCTGGGGTCCCTTTTATAGGGGCACTAATCTCATAAGGGCTCTACCCTCATGACCTAATCATTGCCCAAAGGCTCCACCTTCTTTTTTCGTTTTTCTTTTTTTATTGATTTCAGAAAGGAAGGGAGAGGGAGAGAAAGAAACATCAGTGATGAGAGAGAATCACTGACCGGCTGTCTCCTGCATACCCCACATTGGGGACTGAGCCCACAACCCTGGCATATGCCCTGAGCAGGAATTGAACCATGACCTCCTGGTTTATAAGTTGACGCTCAACCACTGGGCCATGCCGGCTGGGCCAAAGGCTCCACCTTCTAATACCCTCACATTGGGGATTAGGTTTTGACATGTGAATTTGGGGGAACACAAATATTCAGTGCATTGCAATGAAGATCTACTCTGAAGGTACACACACACTTATATTACTCATTGGAATAAGTTTGTAAAAGTTATGGATGAGGGAAGTAAGTTCTTTTGAGGTAGGAGAGAAAAGAAAATATTTTAAAACAGAGATCATAGTATCAATCTGCTTTTGTCATTTAAGATTTATCTGCATCAGAGTGACTGGCAAATTGAATCATGATACACAGGAAAGTATTGACTATTTTCTCAAACTTAGCTGAGTACACTCCTTTTTTTTAACACTGAAAACTAAAGCCAAGTTCAAAATCTGATTAAAGATGGAAGTAGGAAATTTTAGAGGTGTTGCTCCTCATGAGGTGCTGACATTTAATTTTAAGGAAATGAGTCATTTCTAAGGAGTGATTCATAATGCAAATGTCTGTGAATAGAATTCTGCCTTTTCAGTGACTTTCATGATCAAATTGGAGATGTTTTTCTGAAAAAAAAAATTCAAAATGCATTCAAATGTGGCTTTTAGAATCTATATGCCAGGTGCTGTTTCCTTCAACGCCCGTACTCTTTATGTGAGTCAATCTGTCCTAATTTTTTTTCTCCATTGTGATTTCAGCTGGCTTTGCTGTGCTTTGTCATGGCTTTACCCACAAATGCTCTAATATTGAGACCTTCCTATCTGAGGATGTACCTCTTCTCTCATTTCTTGATTTTTCCACTTTTCTTCCATTGAATTTTGGGTTCCTAGCTGCTGCCTGGTGGTGTTGGTCACTGTCTCTCTTTGCTTTCTGTAGTATTTGTTCTGGGCACTGCAAGGCTTTCTAGGACTTTTTTTTAAAAAATCTTTATTGTTGACATTATTACATACGTCCCCCCTTTCCCCCCTCCAGCCCGCCTCCACCCCCACCCCAGGCCTTCACCACCCTATTGTCTGTGTCCATGGGTTATGCATATATGCATACAAGGTCTTTGGTTGATTATATCCCACCCACCCACCCACCCACCCACCCACCCACCCTCCCCAGCCTTCCCCCCAAGATTAGGACTGTTTTTCTCAGCCCATAAACTAAATAAATTTCATGTGACCCTATATTCCATAGGACTCCCTTTGGAACTATAAGTAGGGGTGGCATGGGAGATGCTCCCTCTTTCCTCCTGTATTGACAATCACAGACCTTATGCAAAAAGTGGTGGCATCCTAAAGCTAGACAGTGAGTTGAGTAAGACAGTGATTTACACAGCTATGGAGGGCCAGGGCAAGTCACAGAGGAGAGTCTGGCTGAGGCGAACTATCATCCTCCTCAGGGCCTGTGCACTTTCTGACTCCCCTGCCTGGACCACCCTTCCCTCATTTATTCTCATGGATGTCATGAACTCGGAGGGGCCTGCCATGTTACCTTGCTTGCAAGCCATCAAGCTATCTTGCTGCAGTTTCATGGATGCTGGCAGAAGACATAACACTCTTTGGTCAGAGACAAAGGACTTTATTATTGACAGCAATATCTGTAGCCAGAGTATCTGCATTTTCTTGTGTTGGTTCCCTGAGTCCCAGTTCCCATAGGGAGGGCAGGTGACACCAGCCCATTCAGGGTTGTTTTATAGGGGAGGAATCCTGAGATTAGGAAACCCTAATCATTTAAAATGGGGCAGGGAAGGCATGGTTGTCCTTTTCTCTGGGGGAATATTATCTTCATTATACTGGACAGTAAGTGAATCTGTGCTTAACTTTGGAGAGAGACATTTTCTCTGCCTTCCATGGACTTTGCTATATAGACATCTTTGAAAAGCTATCCAGATCAAAGGCAGTCAGTGATTTTGCTCCTAAATTGTGCAAAGATGCACAAGACCCATGGAGAATTATTTCTCAATAATGACTTGCTCTCTCACTTCTTTTGGGCCTCTACTCAAATGTCACCTTGCTCACAAAGCTCACCCTGAGCATCTTATATCAAACCAGAGTCCCGGTGCATGAATTTGTGCAGGGGTGGGGGTCCCTTGACCTGGGCAGTGATCGGGGCCTATTGGGGCCCGTCTCACCCAGTCCCCATCGGGCCCACTGGCCAGGGGGAGGGACTGCGGGAGGTTGGCTGTGGGAGCGCACTGACCACCAGGGGGCAGCTCCTGCATTGAGCATCTGCTCCCTGGTGGTCAGTGCATGTCATAGCTACTGGCTGGTCATCCGGTTGTAACAGTCGCTTATATATAGATATAGATATAGATATGGATATGGATATGGATATGGATATAGATATAGATGATATAGATGATATAGATATAGATATAGATATAGATATAGATATAGATAGGCCCTTATGATCATTACATCAAATGACTCCTTATCCCCATTGGAATAGTAAACTATGTGTACTTAGCTTTATGTTGTTGTTATCTGTAAAGTGTAAGCTATGCAGTAGCAGAGACTTTATGTTATTCACTGCTGTAGCATCAGAGTCTAGCACAATGCCTGGTATACATAGACATTCAATAAGTATTCGCCAAATGAATGAATAAATCAAGATGTCATCACCAGTCAAGAATACAAAACAATATATTTGGAATACTTTTCAAATATAAAATTATATTATATTAAACTTGCTCTGTCTCATTCCATAATCTACCTCTTCCTGCTCTGGCTGTTCTAAGCATCCAATTAAGTTTCTACCACTGGCTTTCTGGCCTTTTCCTGTGACTGGTTTGCCTCTCTGTACCTACATCTTCCTACTTCCTACTCTCTCGCCCAGGTCTAAATCCTGACTCCTTACTTTGTGATCATTTATCAGATACGGCCTCATGTCCCAACACCTACCATAACAACCCTTTTAAAAATCAGCCAGTGGTGTGCTGGTAAACGGGCTCACTGAATAAAACTTGGATTTGTAGCGTTTGCTGATTCTGTGGTGTAAATACTCTCACCATGGCTGGCTTGCTGACTTTCTGAATGTTTAACAATCGGCTCTCACAAGTTGCTAGGAGCTGGCTCCAGCACACCACCATAAGAAGAGAATAACATATGTAGTATTTGGAGATTTCTTTTACTTGGCAAAATAATACATAAGTTTAAATATGCCCATGGGTCAAGAGAATGCCTTACCCTGAACTGAGTTTCTCCTTAATTACTCCTTATTCTCATATCCTCTACTAACAGTGGTTCTTACACTCGCCTGACTCAGAGGGTGTGTTAAAACACAAATGGCTGGGCCCCACCCCCAGGGGCTTCTGGGTGCTTGGGGCCTGAGAATTTGCATCTCTAATAAGTTCCCAGGTGATGATACTGTGAGTCCTGGGACCAGCTTTGAGAGCCACTTCCCTATTGGGATCACATGCAAGATATTTGCCCCAAATCTATTTCTTTTCTTTTTTTTTTAAATATTTTTATTGATTTCAGAGAGGAAGGAAAAAGATAGAGAGCTAGAAACATCAATGATGAGAGAGAATCATTGATTGGCTGCCTCCTGCACGCCCCACACTGGGCCCGCAACCCAGGCATGTGCCCTGATTGGGAATCGAACCTTGACCTCCTGGTCATAGATTGATGCTGAACCACTGAGCCACGCTGTCTGGGCCCCAAATATATTTCTAAGTGCTAAGTGGAGGAGGTAAATTTTTGTCAATAAGCTGTGTGTCTGTATCACAGAGAGGAAAAACCTCAAAATCAAGAAAGTTCAAAAGGTGTTTATAAAATAATGAACAGATGAGAGTGCTGAGTACCTAGAGCTCATTGCGATAGCTCCCCAAGATGGTGAAAAGCGAGTTTCCAGGTGTGTATGAAGAAATAACCCCTTGGTTTATAACTGTGTTATAGTTAATTTTGTAGTACTGCATTGGGTTTCTGAAGGATGAGGTGGAGCTGGAAACGGTTCTGATGAGGGCACGAATCTTGAGGCTTGCTGGGTAAGCTCTCCTGTAAATGAAACTGAGCACTAGATCACTTATTTAAGGGCCTGCATGTCAGACAACCGTGAAAAAAATTATTTATCCATTACCATGTGGTACTCATGCAAATAAGAGGGCTCGGGCAAAGAGGGAACACTTAGCCTTGATTAGATAGGACATATTAGCTTCCTGAAATTTTCTCACCTGTTTAAGCAGCTCTCAATCACAGAACCTGACAGGATAGGCACTCACTGGAGGGAGGATTAACAGGGCTCAGCTAAACCCAAGGGGTGTCACACTTACCCTAGATCTCCCGCACATGCGTGGTTCTCTGTGTCCCTCTGAGGCCCTGTGTGGTGGCCTCTCCCTTTGTAATTACCCAGGTGGATGATGCTGAAGACATTCTATTCAGAGCCTGGCATCATTGCAACTGACTTAACCCCGGGACTGGCTAATTCACAGACAACAGGGCAAAACAAGACAGGGATGTGATTGAACACGGGGACTGCTAGTGGAACAGGGTGCCAGCAAAAGCCCCGCTTTCCTGAGTGTAGCTCTTTTGTTGCTTGCCAGGGACCAAACCTGTTCTTGGCAGTTAGGCACAGTTTGTGTTGACAAGCTTGATTTGCAGAGGTAGAAAGTAAAGAGAGTTCATTATCAGATACCTCTTTGGCACAATAGCCCCTCTGACGGAGTTATTCTTTTTCAATGGGGGAAGAAGAGAGGCCAGACCTTTATCTTCCCGGGGGTTCTCTGCGCTACTTAGAAAAATCAGCTTGATCGCTCTAGGGATTTCTGTGTGACACCGGTAATTCAACAAAGCCACTTTCCACTTGGTGGCCGGATGTAATCACCAGCCTTTATCAGGCCCCAGGTTTTCTTTACCTGCTGGAGGACTGAACCCCAGGGCACTGGAGAATAGTGGGCCTCCAGGAGGAAGCAACTTACTTTTATCTGAGGGCTCTGTACCCTCCATTACAACCTGGACAGCTCTCTTCAGATCAAGGGATTCTCGTGTCCAGGATAGCTCTAGTCACCTTTTAGTTATTTTTCTTTTTAAAATATATTTTTATTAATTTCAGAGAGGAAGGGAGAGGGAGAGAGCTAGAAACATGAATGATAAGAGAGAATCATTGATTGGCTGCCTCCTGCACGCCTCACACTAGGTATCGAGCCTGCAACCCTGGGCATGTGCCCTGACCGGGAAACCAACCATGACCTCCTGGTTCATAGGTCAATGCTTAACCACTGAGCCATGCCACCTTTTAGATTTAACTGTTGGAAATGTGAATGAGTCAGACATAACAATGCCCATCCCAGTGGTTCTCAAAGCGGCAGCAGCCCTGGGACCTTGTTGGAAATGCAAGTTCTTGGGACTCAGCCATACCTGCTGATGCGGACCTCTGGGGTGGGGCCAGCATGCTGTGCTTTAACAAGTCCTCTGGGGATTCTCATGCCAGTGTTCAACCACAGGCCTATGTGAACTTTAGCTCCTGTGGGCATTGGGTACCAGCAGACAGTGGTAGCTCTGAGGCATCTGGATGAGCTGTTCCTTGGCAAGTCATCCTTTACACTCTGTTTGCATTTTAAATAATACTCGTTTCTTCCCTGGCATCTCTGCTTAACGGTAAAGTGGCACTCTGGCTGTTTCAAAGGTAAGTGAAACTGCTTCTTGGTAAGTCTAGACGTAAAGTCATATAAATACAGGGAGACAAACTTTTTTTTTTTTTAAACTAGTTTAGGTCCCAACAGATCTACTGTCTTATTTTATGTATGTATGTATGTATGTATGTATGTATGTATGTATGTATTTATTTATTTATTTATTTATTTATTTATTTATTTATTGTGTTAATCCTGACCTGACGATATGTTTCCATTGATTTTTATTTTTTAATATATTTTTATTGATTTCAGAGAGAAAGGGAGAGGGAGAGAGAGAGAGAGAAACATCAATGATGAGAGAGAATCATTGATTGGCTGCCTCCTGCATGCCCCCCACTGGGGATCGAGCACTGGGGATCGAGCCCACAACCTAGGCATGTGCCCTTAACCGGAATTGTACCCGGGACCCTTCAGTCCACAGGCCGACTCTCTATCCACTGAGCCAAACAAGCCAGGGCTTTCCATTGATTTTTAGAGAGAGAGGAAGGGAGAGGGAGAGACACAGAAAGAGAAACATTGATGTGAGAGAAACACTTCTATTGGTTGCTCCTGCACGTGCCCTGACCAGGGCTACAGATCAAGCCTGCAACCGAGGTACGTGCCCTTGACTGGAATCGAACCCGGGACCATTCTGTCCATGGGTCGATGCTCTATCCACTGAGCCAAACCAGCCTTGGCCAGACAAACTCTTTAGTATCCATCTTTTAGCTACTGTGATTCTGTGGCTGGAACATTCACTCTAACTCTCCCCTCCACTCCAAATCAGAGTATTTCATGTCTATTATTACACGTCGTTTCAGTGGGTTGGGAATCCCAGCCTGTGCTGTGCAGAATGTTTTGTGATTGCAACATGGTGGTGGGGCCTAGTTTCTGACATGTCCTTTGGATCTGGATCGACTTAGTGAGCCTATGGCAGGTGCACAGGCCTCACCGAAAGGTGTTTTTTCCGAGGTCAGACCACCGCTCACCTTGTGAACATCAGCACACACCAGTGAACGCTGACCTCGGTATTTGTGATACATTTGAGGGTACACACAACTTCTTTTTTCCCTAAGTAGTGTAACAGGCAAACATGTAATATGGCCATGTTGAAAGACAGTTTTGGTAGGCTGGGAAATGGGTGTGGCTTTCTGAAAGAGATGGACGATGAGTGAAGATTTACTTTAATAGCTGTGTGATTGTGAGCAAGTTACTGGGTCTCTCTAAGCTTTTGTCTCCTTATCTGGAAAGTGGGTACAATATAAGGAATGTACGTCTGAGGGTTCTTATGAAAATGAGGTGAAATTATACATGTAAAGTACTTAGCAGAGTGTCTGTAACCATGTATGTGCTCAGTAATTGGGAGACATTTAAAAATTTATGCATGTTACCCTAACTGGTTTGGCTCAGTAGATAGAGTGTCGGCCTATGGACTGAAGGGTCCCAGGTTCGATTCCAGTCAAGGACATGTACCTTGGTTTTGGGCACATCTCCAGGGGGGTGTGCAGAAGGCAGCTGATCGATGTTTCTCTCTCATCAATGTTTCTGACTCTCTATCCCTTTCCATTCCTCTCTGTAAAAAATCAATAAAACATATTAAAAAATTTATACATGTGGATGTGACTACACACACATACATTCATCATCACCCACATATATATATATGGTCTTGCATGTCTGCACACATATACAAAAGCAAATACATATTTTTATACATACATGCATACACACACTTATATATGTTATATATATATATATATATATATATATATATATATCACGCACATAAACATCCACATACTGATAATGGAATAATAGGCTATTCCATGAATAGCAATGATCAGATCAGGGTATATCTCAAGCTATTCCTTCCTTCCTTTCCTTCTCTGCATATACCTTTCCTTATTCTTTGTCACTTTTACCTTAATGTGGGTGATCGCGCCTATTAAAGCACTAATTTCACTCTCTGCCACCCGAGCTCCGCTGTGATTTGTGGTTGGGGTGGATGGGACATTCAGAGCCCCAGGCTTTGGAGGCACAGTGGTTGTAGCAAAGTATCTGAGAGTAGGAGAGGGATACAGAAGCAGAATCAGGTTGGTGCTTGCCTCCCTCAAAATGTGCTCAGTGCTGTCCCAGAGTGGAGAGGAGTCCACCTGGTCCCATGGTACATATTGCCACCTAGGGCGCTTTCTTCTCTATCTCTTAGGATGTTGTCTCTCAGCACACCTTTTTTTGTTTTTCAAATATATTTTTTGGCTCAGTGGATATAGCATTGGCCATGGACTGAAGGGTCCTGGGTTCGATTCTGATCAAGGGCACCTGCCCAGGTTTCGGGCTTGATTCGCAGTAGGGGGTGTGCTGGAGGCAGCCGATCAATGATTCTCTCTCATCATTGATGTTTTTCTCTCTCCCTCTCCCTTCCTCTCTGAAATCAATAAAAATACATTAAAAAAAATTCATTCCTGGACACACAGGTTAGAAGCTGCTTAAGGAGGGGAAACTGCTACAGTGGCGAAAGAAAAAAAAAGGTATTTTTATAGTTCATGTGGATTTCCTGCAAATTCTATGGCAAGAATCTCTTACCCTATCAGCTCCAGGAGGCTCAATTGTTAGGTTAATGTGAAATATATCTTCTCAATAAGCTCAGTGGCAAAATGGGTACTTTATAAATCTTAGAAATACACATGCACTTTATCTTTTCTATCTTAGTAGGTGGGAGCACCAAGAATTTCTGGGGGCTTGAACATTTCTTTCACAACACTGTGCAGGAGTGGATTATCATTTTACTTTGAGTTGATGTTCCTGGTAATAACATTCACATACCTAGGATGGCTGCAATTGTTTAGCTGTCACCCCCAAACTTAGTCATACCATCGATCTGACATTGAAAAGTACTTTTCCTATTGATCTAGTGTCAGATGGTTGGTATAAGACTAATGATGGGCTTTGATCGACAGTTTGAGTTGACAGATTATCAAGTTGCATTTTCCCACAACCAAACTCCTGACAGGATTGGAATTTTTCCTTGTCTACACAGATCCTCTCTGACCTTTAACTTATTGTTAAACCATGCTAAATCTAGTCCTTGTTTAATGGCACTGGGAGTGCTTCCAATTCAGTTTATTTAAAACACACAGATGGAGTGCCTAGAATAATCTAAACTTCGCCAGGAATTACATATGAGAGGTAAACAGCAAATATTTGTTGAATGGATGAACAAGTGAATTTAAATTTGTGGCTTGTGTACCAAGAGATTTATGTGGTCAGAGACAGTCAAGTGACACTGACTGTGGCATCTTAGGTGTTTAGAGGTAGACCGGCACAGCAGCAGGGACTAGCCTGTATCAGCCACGACAAATATTCAGGGTCAGCTGGGGCACTGACCAGAATAAGGAGGACAGGAAGGCCTTTGTGTGTCTTAAAATCAGTGGTGCCAAATTATCACATGATCTCACTCATATTGGAATCTAATGAACAAAATAAACCAATGAACAAAATAGATCCAGAGACATAGAAGCATGGAACAGAGTGTGAAATCTCGGAGGGAAGGCAGGGGGGTGGGTGGGAAGAGATCAACCAAAGAACTTGTATGCACATATGCTTAACCCATGGACACAGACAATGGGGTGGTGAAGGCCTGGAGGGTGAGGGGGTTAGAAGAGTTCGATGGGGGGAGGAAAAGGGATACTTTCAATAATAAATATTTTTAAAAAATCAGTGGTGCCCAGAGGAATCCAGACCCAGGACCCCACCATTAGCACAGCTCTGTGGGTTAAGGACTTGCTCCACAGTGTTTTCTCGGACCAGCAGCTGCAGCCGTAGCCTCTGCCCCAGGGAACTGGTGAGAAATGCACATTTTCTGCCTCCCTTCAGTCCCACTGAATCAGAATCTGAATTTTAAGAGGATCCCCAGATGATTCTCATTAAATTTTGAGAAGCACTGGTGTAAGAGTTTCAGCCCTCTTAAGATGCAAATGTCTTAAAGCAAAATCCTTCCTAGGACTGCAGGAGTTTAGACTCCACGTTTTAACCTCTGGAGGTGACCTTTAAGAGGTCAGAGTTCTTAGCTGTACAACAAAAACATTGTTGGACGGATTGAAGTAATTGATTAGGAAGACTACTTTGTGGATCTCTGAATGACTGACAAGGAAGGTGGAAAAACCAGGTTGAGACCAGCCAGCATGGCTCAGTGGTTAAGCATTGACCTATAAAGGAGGACACAGTTTGATTCTGGGTCAGGGCACATGCCTAGGTTGTGGGCTCCATCCCCAGTGTGGGGTGTGTAGGAGGCAGCTGATCAATGATTCTCTCTCATCACTGATGTTTCTACCTCTTTCCCTCTCCCTTCCTCTCTGAAATCAATAAAAACATTAAAGAAAAAAAAAAAGAAAAAAAAAGAAGAAAAACCAGGTTGAGAAACCACAACAAGGGCTGCTAGTTAGTTAGTACCTTGGACAGAGCTACAACATAGAACCAGTTTGATGCAGACATTGCTGTGACCATCACTGAAGCCACTGCTGGATCATGAGGAAGTGGTGTGCTGGAGCCAGCTTGTGCCACTTTGTGAGGGCCAGTTGCCTGCCTCTCTTCCGGATTCTGTACTCAGTGATGACTGGTCCATTTGGAAGCTTGATATCATTTGGGGGGTGGGACTTTTTTTGAGAACTGTTTATCATTTTACCACTGCACTGAGCCCCTGACTTGGACCACTACTTTCCCTGGAAATCAGGTTTTGCTGTTATAGCTGAGTCAAGATAGATATTTAACTAACCCACTCCCCCCCTTTTTTGTATAATTAGCCTGAGGAAAGTGTCATGTAATCTGGGTCAAATCAGCGTTTCCTACCTTTGGCTGCATAGTGAAATTACCCGGAGGACTTTAAGAATTACTAATGGCCCGGCTGGCATGGCTCAGTAATTGAGCATCAACTACGAACCAGAGGGTCACGGTTCCATTCCCGGTCAGGGCACATGCCAGGCTCTGGACTTGATCTCCAGTGTGGGGTGTGCAGGAGGCAGCCAATCAATGATTCTCTCATCATCATCATCATCATCATCATCATCATCATCAACATCATCATTCTCTCTCTCTCCCTCTCCCTCCTTTCCTCCCTCCCTCCCTCCCTCCCTCCCTCCCTCCCTCCCTCCCTCCCTCCCTCCCTTCCTCTCTGAAATCAATACAAATATATTTTTAAAAAGAAAAGAAAAAAGAAGGACTAATGCTGGGCTTCCAACCACAGAAATGCTGATTTAATTTTTTTGGGCAATGGGATTCTCAGTGTGTGGTCCCCAGATCAGCAACATCAGCATCACTTGGGAACTTGTTAGAAGTGCAAATTCTTGGGCCCACCTCAGACCTACTGCATCAGAAACTCTGGAGGTGGGGCCAGTGATCTGTTTTAAAGTCCCTCAGATGATTCTGATGGAACTACAGTTTGAGCACCAGTGGTCTGGGGTAAAGTGTGGGTATCTGGACTTTAAAAAATTCCTGGGTGATTCAAAAGTGCAACCAAGGTTGAACACCGATGGGTTAACACTTATTAAAGGGCCGTATGTGTCTGCCCTTGTGTATAGAGATTGCTGGCGATTGATCCAGTGGGTATAGGCATATCCACATGGTGGTAGGCTGAGATGAAATAGAGTGTGAAATCCGCATTTGAGGTGAAGATCAGCAAATTCCAATATGGACTCTCAGAAGTAAAACACGTTGGTCCTCTAGGGAACTCCTTTGTGGTATTGTCAGTAGAAGACTGTCATTGGAAAGTATTTCACCAAGTAGTTTCCATACACTATGACCTTAAGGTCAGAAGCACCTCAGGTCCTGGTGAAGATGTAGGTTTGGGCCCTACTTCATAATGAATCAGATTCTAGGGGAAGGGGTTGGGATGGGTAGAGCCGGAACAACTACCATTTTTTAAAACAAGTTTTCCACATCACTCTCAAAAACACCATTTTAACCATTAAATTATTTTGGGGAAGAAGAGAGACTTGACAATTACGATTTAAATAAACCCAAGAGAGGCACTTTTGGTCTGGAGCTGATTCTATATATTGCTCATAAAACCCTAACAAAAATAAAAACTGGTAGGTTCTAACCTAACAGAGAGGAGAGCAAAAAACATGGCAATTGCAAATGAACAATCAATGTGTTCCTGGGTTTGAAAACAGCAGAAAGCTATACAAAATGGGATTTTTTTGATTTTATCTCTCCTAAGTGTATTTGGCCTTGTGTTAAGAGGAGAAAAAAATGGAGAGAAATGTAAATAAGCGATTTCATTTTTATTTTACTCTTTATGGGTCACTCTTTAAAATGTATCATTAAAGTTTATATTCTGGCTACTTTAAAAATTAACAAGTATTTGTAGTTTGTTTATTTAAAAAATATTGTTGAGAATATTACAGATGCCCCCCCCTCTTTCCTCCCTTGTCCCCCGCACCGGGTTTCCACCCCACCCCAGGCCTTCACCAACCTATTGTGTGTGTTCATGAGCAATGCATATGTGCATATAAGTTCTTGGGTTGTTTTCTTCCCACCCACCCGCTTCCCTCTGAGATTGGTCAGTCTGTTCCATGTTTCTAAGCCTCTGGTTCTATTTTATTCATCACTTTATTGTCTTCATTAGCTTCCACATATAAGTGATATTTGTCTTTCTCTGACTGGCTTATTTCGCTTAGCATAAACATCTCCGGGTCCCTCCATGCTGTCTCAAAGGGTAAGAGGTCCTTCTTTTTGACAGCTGCATAGTATCCCATGATGTAAATGTACTACAGTTTTTTTTTACCCACTCATCTACAGATGGGCACTTGGACTGTTTCCAGATCTTAGCTATTGTGAATAGCACTGCTATGAACAGGGGTGCATATATTCTTTCTGATTGGTGTTTGGGATTCTTAGGACATATTCCTAGAAGGGGCATCACTGGGTCAAATGGCAGTTCCATATTTAATTTTTTTGAGGTAACTCCACACTGTTTTCCATAGTGGCTGCACCAGTCTGCATTCCCACCAGCAGTGCACGAGGGTTCCTTTTTCTCCACATCCTCCTCAGCACTTCTTGTTAGTTGATTTATTGATGGTAGCCATTCTGGTAGGTGTGAGGTGGTACCTTATTGTCATTTTAATTTGCATCTCTCTGATAGAGACGTTGAGCATTTTTTCATATGTCTCTTGGCCATTTGTATGTCCTCTTTGGAGAAGTGTCTATTCAGGTTTTCTGCCCATTTTTTAATTGGGTTGTTTGTCTTCCTTTTGTTGAATTGTATGAATACTTTATATGTTTTGGAAATTAACCCTTTATTAGATGTATTGGCAAATATGTTCTCCCATGCATTGGGCTCCCTTTTTGTTTTGATACTGGTCTTTTGCTGTGCAAGAGCTTTTAGTTTAATGTAGTTCCATTTGTTTATTTTTTCCTTTGTTTCTCTTGCCCTAGGCAATGTATCTGTGAAAATTCTGCTCCATGAGATGTCTGATATTTTTCTGCCTACATTTTCTTCTAGGATTTTTATGGTTTCATGACTTACATTTAAGTCTTTTAGCCATTTTGAGTTTATTTTTGTGTATGGTGTGAGTTGGTGGTCTAGTTTCATTCTTTTGCATGTACCTGTCCAATTTTCCCAACATTTATTGAAGAGACTGTCTTTACTTCATTGTATGCTCTTGCCTCTTTTATCAAATATTAATTAAGCGTGATGGCTTGGGTCAATTTCTGGGTTCTGTTCCATTTATCTGTATGCGTATTCTTGTACCAGTACTGGGCTATTTTAATTATAGTGGCTTTGTAGTATAACTTGATATCTGATATTGTGATCCCTCCAACTTTCTTCTTCTTTCTCAAGATTTCTCCGGCTATTTCAGGGTCTTTTTTGGCTCCATCTAGATTTTTGGAATATTTATTCTAGGTCTGTGAAATATGCTGTTGGTATTTTAATGGGGATTGCATTGATTCTATAAATTGCTTTGGGTAGTATGGACTTTTTAAACTTTTTATTTATTTATTTATTTATTTATTTATTTATTTATTTATGACATAAATTCTTTATTGTTTAAAGTATTACATAAGTCTTTGTTTCCCCTCATTGACATCTCCCTGGCAGCTCCTACCCCCAAGCACATGCCCTCACCCCAAGACTGTCTGTGTCCATTGGTTATGCTCATAGGGTAGTATGAACATTTTAATGATGTTGATTCTACCAATCCATGAACATGTTATATTCTTTCCACTTGTTTATATCTTTCCCTGTCTCTTTTCCCAACACATATAGTTTTCATTATTGGTGTATAAAAATGCCATTGATTTCTGGGTGTTAATTTTATATCCTGCTACGTTGCCAAATTCATTTATCAAATCTAGTAGTTTTCTGGTGAAGTCTTTAGGGTCTTCTATGTACAATATCATGTCATCTATGATAATGACATTTGTACTTTCTCCTTTACTTCTTGCCTGATCACTGTGGCTAGGGCTTCCAGTACTATATTGAATAGGAGTGGTGAAGAGAGACATCCCTGTCTTGTTCTTGTTCTTGGAGGAAATGGTTTCAGTTTTTGCCTATTGAGTGTGATGTTGGCTGTAGGTTTGTCATGTATAGCCTTTATTATGTTGAGATTTGCTCCCCCTATTCCCACTTTGCTGAGAGCTTTTATCAAAAATAGGTGTTGGTTTTTGTTGAATGCTTTTTCTGCATCAATTGATATGGTCATGTGATTTTCATCTTTCCGTTTGTTTATGTGATGTATGACATTTATTGACTTGCAGATAATGTACCTGCCATGCATTCCTGGAACAGATTCTACTTGATCGTGGTATATGATCTTTTTAATATATTGCTAGATCCCATTTGCTAAGATTTTGTTGAGGGTTTTAGCATCTATGTTCATCAGGGATATTGGCCTATAGTTCTCTTTCTTTGAGGTGTCTTTATCTGGTTTTGGAATTAGACTAATGCTGGCCTCATAAAAAGAGCTTGGAAGTGTTCCTTCCTCTTAGATTTTTTGGGATAGTTTGAGGAGGATAGGTACTAGTTCTTTGAATGTTTGGTAAAACTCCCCTGTGAAGCCATCTGGACCAGGGCTTTATTTGCAGGGAGTTTTTTTATTATTATTATTATTATTATTATTATTATTATTATTACTACTTCAACTTCATCAGTTGTTAATGGCCTATTTGGGTTTTCTGATTCTTCCTGATTCAGTTTTGGAAGATTGTATTTTTCTAGGAATTTATCTATTTCATCCAGGTTGTCCAGCTTGTTGGTATATAGTTGTTCATAGTATTTTTTTTTTTTTTACAATCTTTTGTATTTCTGTGGTGTCAGTTGTTACTTCACCTCTTTTGTTTCTGATTTTGTTTATCTGGGTCCTCTCTCTGTTACTAGATGAGTCTGGTTGAATGCTCATCAAGCTTGTTTATCTTTTCAAATAACCAGCTCTTGGTTTTATTGATCTTTGGTATTATTTTCTTAGTTTCTATGTTATTTATTTCCATTCTGATCTTTATTATTTCCTTCCTTCTACTTACTCTGAGCTTTTCTTATTATTCTCTTTCTAACTCTTTACGTTGTAGGGTTAGATAGTTCATTAGAAAATTTCCTTGTTTTTTAAGATAGGCCTGTAATGTTATGAACTTCCCTGTCAGGACTGCTTTTGCCATGCCCTATAGATTTTGGGTTGTTGTGTGTTCATTTTCATTTGTTTCCTGGAAATTTTTCATTTCTTCCTTGATTTCATTGGTAACTCATTCATTGTTTAATAACATGCTATTTAGCCTCCATGTGTTTGAGTGATTTGGGGTCTTTTTATTGTAGTTGATTTCTAGTTTCATGCCATTGTTATTTGAGAATATACTTGATATGATTTCAATCTTCTTGAACTTGTAGAGACTTTGTTTTTATCCTAACATGTGGTCTATCTTTGAGAATGACTCAAGTGCACTTGAAAAGAATGTATATTCTATATCTTGCAGTGAAATGTTTTGTAAATGTCAATTAATTGCATCTGATCTAGTGTGTTGTTTAGATTGCTGTTTCCTTATTGATTTTTAGCATATTGGATGTGGTCAGGTCTTACAGGGTGTGGGGTCAGGCTGGAGTCATATATTCTGGGGAAATTGGGCAGGGTTCAGGTCTTCTGGGGTGCAGGGTGGGATCAGGGTCAGGTCTTCCAGGGGTGCCTAATGGGGGTGGGGTTAGATCTTGTGGTGGTGGTGGTGGTGGTGGGTGGTGGTGGGGTCAGGTCTTCCAGTGGCATTGGGTGAGTGTGAGGTCAGGTCTTTCAGGGGTGAGGCCGGGGGTGTGGTTAGATTTTCTAGGGACACAGGGTAGGGGAGGAGTTAGGTCTTCTGCAGCATTGAGTGGGGCTGGGGTCAGGTCTTTGGAGCCATTGTGGGGGAGGGACCAGGTCTTCCCATGGGGGTGTTGGGTAGGGGTAGGGTAGGATATTCTGGGGGCACAGGGTTGGGTAGGGGTCAGGTCTTCTGGGGCATTGGGTAGGTGCAGGGTCATGTTTTCCAGGGATGCTGGATGGCCTGTGGTTAGAATTTCTGGGGGCACAAGGTAGGGGAGGAGTCAGGTCTCCTGGGGCTTTGGGTGGGGGCAGGGTTGATCTTCCAGTGGCATTGTGGGAGAGGGGCCCAGTCTTCCAGTGGTGGCATTGGGTAAGGATGGGGTTAGATTTTCTGGGGACACAGGATAGGGGAGAAGTCAGTCAGGTATTCTGGGGCATTGGGTGGGGGGTGTAGGGTATTCTGGGGCATTCGGTAGGTGCGGGGTCATCAGGTGGGGTGGGGTCAGATTTTCTGGGGGCACAGGGTTGGGTAGGGTTCAAGTCTTCCAGGAAAGCTGCGTGGGGGTGGCGTCAGGTTTTCTGGGGGTGCAGGGTGGGGGCGGGGTTAGGTTTTCTGGGTGTTGGGTAGAGGCGGGGTCAGGCCTTTGGGGGGCCACAGGGTGGGGTCAGGTTTAGGCCTTCCGGGTCATTTCAGTCACACCAGTTGTGCCGTGTGCAGGTGTCCGTTGCCTGAGGCGTTCTGTCATGGAGCTCCCGCCAGTCTCCTCCTGAGGGGGACCCTCCTGTGTCATTCCTGGCCTTCGGGTATTCACCCAGCCCCCTCGCCAGGTCACTGTCAAGTGCGGCTTAACACTTCCTCTGGAGAGGCTACAGTCCAAGAGGAGCAGGACAAGTGATACTGGGGGTAAGTTAGGGTCGTCAGGTGGGCTGGGGTCAGATTTTTCCGGGGGCTCAGAGAGGGGCGGGGTCAGGTCTTCTGGGGCGTTAGGGAGGTGCGGGGTCGTCAGTTGGAGTGGGGTCAGATTTTCCGGGGGCACAGGAGGGGCGGGGTCAGGTCTTCTGGGGCGTTGGGTGGGGTTGGGGTCAGGTTATCCAGTGGCATTGTGGGAGAGGAGCCAGGTGTTCGGGTGGTGCCATTTTGTAAGGGTGGGGTCAGAATTTCCGTTGGCACAGGGAGGGGCGGGGTCAAGTCTTCTGGGGCGTTAGGTAGGTGCGGGTCGTCAGGTGTGGTGGGGTCAGATTTTCCAGGGGCTCAGAGAGGGGCGGGGTCAGGTCTTCTGGGGTGTTGGGACGGTGCGGGGTCATCAGGTGTGGTGGGGTCAGATTTTCTGGGGGCACAAGGATGGGCGGGATCAGGTCTTCTGGGGCGTTAGGTAGGTGCGGGTTGTTAGGTGGGTGGGGTCAGATTTTCCGGGGGCACAGGGAGGGGCGGGGTCAGGTCTTCTGTGGGGTTGGGTAGGTGCTGGGTCGTCAGGTGTCGTGTGGTCAGATTTACTCGGGGCACAGGGAGGGACGAGGTCAGGTCTTCTGGGGCGTTAGGTAGGTGCGGGTCGTCAGTTGGGGTGGGGTTTGATTTTCCGGGCGCACAGGGAGGGCCGGGGTCAGGTCTTCTGGGGCGTTAGGTAGGTGCTGGGTCGTCAGTTGGGGTGGGGTTTGATTTTCCGGGGGCACAGGGAGGGGCGGGGTCAGGTCTTCTGGGGCGTTGGGTAGGTGCGGGTCGTCAGTTGGGGTGGGGTTTGATTTTCCGGGTGCACAGGGAGGGGCGGGGTCAGGTCTTCTGGGGCGTTAGGTAGGTGCTGGGTCGTCAGTTGGGGTGGGGTTTGATTTTCCGGGCGCACAGGGAGTGGCGGGGTCAGGTCTTCTGGGGCGTTGGGTAGGTGCGGGTCGTCAGGTGGGGTGGGGTCAGATTTTCCGGGGGCACAGGGAGGGGTCAGGTCTTCTGGGGCTTTGGGTGGGGTTGGGGTCACTCCTTTCAGTGGCATTGTGGGACAGGAGCCCTGTGTTCGAGTCGTGCCATTTTGTAAGGGTGGGGTTCAGATTTTCCGGCGGCACAGGGCAGGCCGGGTTTAGGTCTTCTGGGGTGTTGGTTAGTTGCGGGTCGTCAGGTGATGTGGGGTCAGGTTTTTTTGGGGGCACAGGGAGGGGCAGAGTCACGTCTTCTGGGGCGTTAGGTAGTTGCGGGTAGTCAGTTGGGGTGGGGTCTGATTTTCCGGGAACACAGGGAGGGGAAGAGTCAGGTCTTCTGGGGCGTTGGGTGGGGTTGGGGTCAGGTCTTCCAGTGGCATTGTGGGAGAGGAGCCAGGTGTTCGGGTGGTGCCGTTTTGTAAGGGTGGCGTCAGATTTTCCAGTGGCACAGGGCAGGCCGGGTTTAGGTCTTCTGGGGTGTTGGGAAGGTGCGGTTCCTTAGGTGGAGTGGGGTCAGATTTTCCGTGAGCACAGCGAGGGGCAGGGTCAGCTTTTCTGGGGCGTTGGGTAGGTGCTGGGTCGTCAGTTGGGGTGGAGTCAGATTTTCCGGGGGCACAGGGAAGCGCGGGCCAGGTCTTCTGGGTTTTGTGTAGGGTTGGGGTCAGGTTATCCAGTGGCATTGTGGGAGAGGAGCCCGGTGTTCGGGTGGGGTCAGATTTTCCGGGGGCACAGGGAGGGGCGGGGTCAGGTCTTCTGGGGCATTAGGTAGGTGCGGGTTTTCAGGTGGGTGGGGTCAGATTTTCCCGGGGCACAGGGAAGGGCGGGGACAGGTCTTCTGGGGCGTTAGGTAGGTGCCGGGTCGTCAGTTGGGGTGGGGTTTGATTTTCCGGGTGCACAGGGAGGGGTGGGGTCAGGTCTTCTGGGGCGTTGGGTAGGTGTGGGTCGTCAGTTGGGGTGGGGTTTGATTTTCCGGGGGCACAGGGAGGGGCGGGGTCAGGTCTTCTGGGGCGTTGGGTAGGTGCGGGTCGTCAGTTGGGGTGGGGTTTGATTTTCCGGGCGCACAGGGAGGGGTGGGGTCAGGTCTTCTGGGGCGTTGGGTAGGTGCGGGTTGTCAGTAGGGGTGGGGTTTGATTTTCCGGGCGCACAGGGAGGGGCGGGGTCAGGTCTTCTGGGGCGTTGGGTAGGTGCGGGTTGTCAGTAGGGGTGGGGTTTGATTTTCCGGGCGCACAGGGAGGGGTGGGGTCAGGTCTTCTGGGGCGTTGGGTAGGTGCGGGTTGTCAGTAGGGGTGGGGTTTGATTTTCCGGGCGCACAGGGAGGGGCGGGGTCAGGTCTTCTGGGGCCTTGTGTGGGGTTGGGGTCTGGCCTTCCAGTGGCATTGTGGGAGAGGAGCCCTGTGTTCGAGTCGTGCCATTTTGTAAGGGTGTGTTCAGATTTTCCGGCGGCACAGGGCAGGCCGCGTTTAGGTCTTCTGGGGTGTTGGTTAGTTTCGGGTCATCAGGTGAGGTGGGGTCAGGTTTTTCGGGGGCTCAGGGAGGGGCGGAGTCACGTCTTCTGGGGCGTTAGGTAGTTGCGGGTAGTCACTTGGGGTGGGGTTTGATTTTCCGGGAGCACAGGGAGGGGCGGGGTCAGGTCTTCTGGAGCGTTGGGTGGGGTTGGGGTCAGGCCTTCCAGTGGCATTGTGGGAGAGGAGCCAGGTGTTCGCGTGGCGCCATTTTGTAAGGGTGGCGTCAGATTTTCCGGGGACACAGGGAGGGGCGGGGTCAGGTCTTTTGTGGCGTTGGGTAGGTGCCTGGTGGTCAATTGGGGTGGGGTCAGATTTTCCAGGGCCCAGGGAGGGGTGGGGTCAGGTCATCTGGGGCGTTGGGTGGGGTTGGTGTCAGTCCTTCCAAGTGGCATTGTGGGACACGAGACCTGTGTTCGAGTCGTGCCATTTTGTAAGGGTGGGTTCAGATTTTCAGGCGGCACAGGGCAGGCCGGGTTTAGGTCTTCTGGCGTGTTGGGAAGGTGCGGTTCCTCAGGTGGAGTGGGTCAGATTTTCCGGGGACACAGGGAGGCGCGGGGTCAGGTCTTCTGGGTTTTGTGTGGGGTTGGGGTCAGGTTATCCAGTGGCATTGTGTGAGAGGAGCCCGGTGTTCGGGTGGTGCCATTTTGTAAGGGTGGGGTTTGATTTTCCGGGGGCACAGGGAGGGGCGGAGTCAGGTCTTCTGTGGCGTTGGGTACGTGCAGGGTTGTTAGGTGGGGTGGGGTCAGATTTTCTGGGGGCACAGGGAGGGGCGGGGTCAGGTCTTCTGTGGCGTTGGGTACGTGCAGGGTCCTTAGGTGGGGTGGGTTCAGATTTTCCAGCGGCACAGGGCAGGCAGGGTTTAGGTCTTCTGGGGCGTTGGGTAGGTGCGGTTCCGCAGGTGGAGTGGGGTCAGATTTTCCGGGAGCACAGCGAGGGGCAGGGTCTGGTCTTCTGGGTTTTGTGTGGGGTTGGGGTCAGGTTATCCAGTGGCATTGTGGGAGAGGAGCCAGGTGTTCGGGTGGTGCCATTTTGTAAGGGTGGGGTCAGATTTTCCGGGGGCACAGGGAGGGGCGGGGTCAGGTCTTCTGTGGCGTTGGGTACGTGCAGGGTCGTTAGGTGGGGTGGGGTCAGATATTCCGGGGGCACAGGGAAGGGTGGGGACAGGCCTTCTTGGGCCTTGGGTACGTGCAGGGTCGTTAGGTGGGGTGGGGTCAGATTTTCCGGGGGCACAGGGAGGGGCGGGGTCAGGTCTTCTGGGGCGTTGGGTAGGTGCGGGTCGTCAGTTGGGGTGGGGTTTCATTTTCCGGGAGCACACGGAGGGGAAGAGTCAGGTCTTCTGGGGCCTTGTGTGGGGTTGGGGTCAGGTTTTCCAGTGGCATTGTGGGAGAGGAGCCAGGTGTTCGGGTGGTGCCATTTTGTAAGGGTGGGGTCAGATTTTCCGGCGGCACAGGGCAGGCCGGGTTTAGGTCTTCTGGGGTGTTGGATAGGTGCTGGGTCGTTAGGTGGGGTGGGGTCAGATTTTTTGGGGGCTCAGGGTTGGGTAGAGTTCAAGTCTTCCAGGAAAGCTGCGTGGGGGTGGCGTCAGGTTTTCTGGGGGTGCAGGGTGGGGGCAGGGTTAGGTTTTCTGGGTGTTGGGTAGAGGCGGGGTCAGGCCTTTGGGGGGCCACAGGGTGGGGTCAGGTTTAGGCCTTCCGGGTCATTTCAGTCACACCAGTTGTGCCGTGTGCAGGTGTCCGTTGCCTGAGGCGTTCTGTCATGGAGCTCCCGCCAGTCTCCTCCTGAGGGGGACCCTCCTGCGTCATTCCTGGCCTTCGGGTATTCACCCAGCCCCCTCGCCAGGTCACTGTCAAGTGCGGCTTAACACTTCCTCTGGAGAGGCTACAGTCCAAGAGGCGCAGGACAAGTGATACTGGGGGTAAGTTAGGGTCGTCAGGTGGGCTGGGGTCAGATTTTTCCGGGGGCTCAGAGAGGGGCGGGGTCAGGTCTTCTGGGGCGTTAGGGAGATGCGGGTCGTCAGGTGGGCTGGGGTCAGATTTTCTGGGGCACCGGGAGGGGTGGGGTCAGGTGTTCTGGGGCGTTAGGTAGGTGGGGGTTGTCATGCGGGGTGGGGTCAGATTTTCTGGGGCACCGGGTTGGGTAGGGGTCAGGTGTCCTGGAGCGTTGGCTATTTGTGGGGTCATCAGGTGTGTTGGGGTCAGATTTTTCGGGGGCCCAGGGAGGGTCCGAGTCCGTTCTCTGGAGCATTGGGTAGGTGCTGGGTCTTCAGGTGGGGTGGGGTCTGATTTTCCGGGAGCACACGGAGGGGAAGAGTCAGGTCTTCTGGGGTGTTGGGTAGGGTTGGATTCAGGTCTTCCAGTGGCATTGTGGGAGAGGAGCCAGGTGTTCGGGTGGTGCCATTTTGTAAGGGTGGGGTCAGATTTTCTGAGGGCACAGGGCGAGCCGGGGTCTGGTTTTCTGGGCCATTGGGTAAGTGCCGGGTCCTCAGGTGGGGTGGGGTCAGATTTTCCGGGGGCAGAGGGTTGGGTAGGGGTCAGGTCTTCTGGGGCGTTCGGGTCAGGTCTTCCATTGGCATTTTCCGAGAGGGGCCAGGTGTTCTGGTGGTGCCAATTTGTTAGGATAGGGTCAGATATTCCGGGGGCACAGGGTTTGATACAGGTCAGGTCTTCTGGGGCGTTGGGTAGGTGTGCGGTCATCAGGTGTGGTGGGGTCAGATTTTCAGGGGGCACAGGGAGGGGCGGGGTCAGGTCTTCTGGAGCGTTGGGTGGGGTTGGGGTCAGGTCTTCCAGTGGCATTGTGGGAGAGGAGCCAGGTGTTCGGGTGGTGCCATTTTGTAAGGGTGGGGTCAGATTATCTGAGGGCACAGGGCCAGGCGGGGTCTGGTCTGGGGCGTTGGGTAGTTGCAGGGTCGTCAGGGGGGTGGGGTCAGATTTTCTGGGGGCACAAGTTTGTGTAAGGGTCAAGTGGTCCAGGGATGTTGGGTGGGGATTGCATCAGGTTTTCTGGGGGTGCAGGGTGGGGGCGGGGTTAGGTTTTCTGGGTGTTGGGTAGAGGCGGGGTCAGGCCTTTGGGGGCCCACAGGGTGGGGTCAGGTTTAGGCCTTCCGGGTCATTTCAGTCACACCAGTTGTGCCGTGTGCAGGTGTCCGTTGCCTGAGGCGTTCTGTCATGGAGCTCCCGCCAGTCTCCTCCTGAGGGGGACCCTCCTGTGTCATTCCTGGCCTTCGGGTATTCACCCAGCCCCCTCGCCAGGTCACTGTCAAGTGCGGCTTAACACTTCCTCTGGAGAGGCCACAGTCCAGGAGGTGTAGGACAAGTGATACTGGGGGAAGTTAGGGAGCCCTGCTGGCAGGGGCAGGGTGGGTCAGTGGGTGTGTATTGGGGGCCTGGGCTGACTTTGTGGTGGCGGCACGCGGGCAGGAGGGGCCTGGCTACTTTTACATAGTAGCTGAAACCCAGTTGCCAGACTCACTGGGGAATGTTGTATTGAGTAAATCTTCATCTAAATGAGTAACAATATAGCTCTAAGTTTCGAAAAAAGGTTGTCTGCTCTCTCTTTGTGACAGTTTTGGGTAGGTAGGTATATTTATTGCCATCTCTCAGATGAAGCTGAGAATTTGACTAAATTGCCTGTGCTCTTAAATGGTAGATTTGGGATTTGAATATAGGGGTTTTTGTTTGTTTAAACTAACTCTCAAGCCCATGATTTTCTCTTGGCACCATTTTGTGATTAAGAAAAAATAACATCAGAAGTGTGTTATTTGTAGTAAGTTGGCAAAACCACACTACAGGAAGGAACCAAGGCTGAAGGAAGAATGTAAAGATCACCTAGTTGATCAGAAAGCCAAGTGAGGTTCTTTTGTTTTTGAATAGCTTAAGCAGGATTTGTAAACCATCAGTGGCTATGAAACAGATGAGCTGACAGCTGAGGAAATATCCTGGCTGTAGTTTAAATGCTAACTGACCCCGGCCTCTGGAGGTGCAATGTTCAGGGTAAATTAAATGAACTTACTGTTTAGATTAAACAGTGACCAGTCATGCTTGGAAGGTATGAAAAAACATGAAGAAAGTTCTTTTAATTTGAAATAAGACTTTAAAGTTGGAAAAGTTTTATTTGCTATATTGCTTCCTCTGTGAGTTATGATAAGTATGATTTTATTTTACAGATAGGAAACTGAGGCGTAAGAAGATTCTGGAATTTACCCAAGGTCATAGAGATGATAGAGTAGCAGAACTGACTGCAATTTTTTGACTCTTTCTCCCACACCACACTAATTAAATCCATGTAGGGATTTGTGAATAGTTAAATGTTATTATAAATTGTGTATTTCTTTTAAAAAATATATTTTATTGATTTTTTAGAGAGAGGAAGGGAGAGGGATAGAGAGTTAGAAACATTGATGAGAGAGAAACATCAATCAGCTGCCTCCTGCACACCCCCTACTGGGGATGTGGCCACAACCAAGGTACATGCCCTTGACCAGAATTGAACCTGGGACCCTTCAGTCCGCAGGCCGACGCTCTATTCATTGATCCAAACCAGTTAGGGCTGTGTATTCCTTTTGTATTAACTGGTGCTAATACTGGCTAATATTTCTGCCTAGCAAGTTAAAGAAGACTTTATTGATGCCTGAGGCCCAGCCTAGCCTAGAGATTCTGATTTAGTTGGTTTAAGGTGTGGCCTGGGATTTGAGATGTTTGGAAGGTGATTCTGATGTGCAGTAAAGTGAGAACCATTAGGCAAGGAAACTCTCCCTCTCTTGATCTATTATCTTGCCCCTGCCCTCTTTAGGGAACCCTTTTTGGAAAATGAGGCTATAAACAGTGCATCCTCATTAATCTGTTAGCATAATAGCAGGCCTGGCTAACTCACACTTATAAATGGAAAACATAAATTTAACAGTCAGTCAAATTTGGAAGCTAACCTTATCACTCATTCATCCAGAAACCTTTCTGAGCCCGTCATAACCAAAGTTCAAGTGCTAACTTTCACTATCATCAAAGAGGCTTTTATTTGCCATGGTAGTTCACGTTGTCTGATGAGAGCCACTAGTGAATGCAATAAGAAGTGCTGTGTGTGTGTGTGTATGTGTGTGTGTATATTTTCCTGTTGTTGTTGTTAATCTTCACCCAAGGATATTTTTCCATTGATTAAAAAGAATTCTTTATTGTTTAAAGTATTACATGAGTCTCCTTTTTTTCCCCCGCCACCCCCTCCCCAAAGCACAAGCCCTCCCCCCACTACTGTCTGTGTTCATTGGTTTTGCTCATATGCATGCATACAAGTCCTTTGGTTGATCTCTTACCCCCTCAACCCCCCCCCCCCCCGCCTCCCCTCATAGGTTGTACAGTCTGTTCGATGCTTCGCTGTCTCTGTATTTATTTTTGTTCATCAGTTTATATTCATTATATTCCACAAATGAGTGAGATCATGTGATATTTATCTTTCTCTGACTGGCTTATTTCACTTAGCATAATGCTCTCCAGGTCCATCCATGCTTTTAGTACTCATCAGCAGACGAGTGGATTAGAAAACTGGTAAAGGGTGTCCCAAAATTCACGCAAGAAGTAATTTTGATAGAAAACACAGGTTAATGATTAAAAATTGTAAATTTTTTATTGATCCATAAAGTATCCAGTATAGGGTCATGTATGGAATAGCATATCGGGTAAATGGCCTCCACAGCTTTGCTGGCACATATGCACTCTTTTGTTGAAATTTTCCATGACCGTTTTGCATAAATGTGGCTGAATTTCAATGAGGCTCATTTTTATCTTGATGGCTTGGTTAATCGACAGAATTGTCACATTTGGGGTTCAGAAAATCCATGAGTGATTGTTGAGAAACAAATGCATCCACAACGTGTCACTGTTTGGTGCGGATTTGGGCTGGAGGCATCATCGGACCATTCTTCTTCGAAAATGCGGCTGCTCAGGCAATAACAAAAGAGTGCGCATGTGCCAGCAAAGCCGTGGAGGCCATTTAACCGATATCCTACTCCATACATAACCCTATACTGTATACTTTAGGAGTCAATAAAAAATTTACAATTTTTAACTATAAACCTGTGTTTTCTATCAAAATTACTTCTTGCGTGAATTTTGGGATACCCTTTACATCTACACAACAGAATTCTACGCTGCTCTAAAAAAGAAGGAATGCTTTCCGTTTTTTTTTGTTTGTTTGTTTTTTGTTTTTTGTTTTTTGTTTTGTTTTTATAGTGAGTGGAAGGGACGGGGAGAGATAGAGAGAAACATCGATGTGAAAGAGACACATCGACTGGTTGCCTCCCAGGGATTGAGAGCCAGGGATTGAGCTTGCAACCGAGGTACCGTGCCCCTGACCAGAATTGAACCTGGGACTCTTCAGTCCGCAGGCCCACGCTCTGTCTACTGAGCCAAACCGACTAGGGCAAGAAGTGTTCTTGAATGCTTACAAATATGCTTGTGCTTCACTTTTCACACCTGTACAATGGGGAGAACACCACCAACCCCTCAGAGTAGTGGGCAAGGTAGATGGGACACATTCGTGTAGAGCACTGAGAATCCTAAGTAGCTCTTCACTAAGTGCTAAGTATTGCAACTCCTCACCTGGCTTTCTTTTCCTCCTTAGGATTTAGTCTCTAGTGGGCATTCAAGAACTGAAGCATCCAATCAGACCATAAGATCTCTCACAAGAGGTGAGTGTGTAAAACAATGGTAGGAGCAGAGCCTGCATTAGCACCTATGCTAACTGCTGTTCTTTCCAGGAGAGGTATTCAAATATTTGTTTAGTTAAAATGACATTACCCAGAGTTTAGCTTACCCTCACATCCTCAATATAAATTCCACTTGTAGTCTAGATTTACAGTAAAAAATAATACTAGGTTAATTTTTCATTAATGTAGGTTTGAATTAGGCCAGTGATGGCGAACCTTTTGAGCTCGGCGTGTCAGCATTTTGAAAAAACCTAACTGAACTCTGGTGCCGTGTCACATATAGAAATCTTTTGATATTTTCAACCATAGTAAAGCAAAGGTTTATATTTTTGATATTTATATTATATATTTAAATGCCATTTAACAAAGAAAAATCAACCAAAAAAATGAGTTCACGTGTCACCTCTGACACGCGTGTCATAGGTTCGCCATCACTGAATTAGGCAATTGAGCTGCATAGACATCAACTTAGCAGCCTAGTGTTTGGGCTAACTTCTAGTCTTTTTCCTTGCAGGAATTTGCCCCTTACTGGACTACCTGCTCACAGCTGTCAGTTTTGGTTTAATCCAACTCTCTAGGTGCATTATTGTTATTATGTTATTGGTGAAAGACAGCTGTTTAAAATGTGTGCTTTGAGTATCTAGATAAGATAGATGTTTTCATCTTGTAAAAGCAAGGGCAAAGAGGAATTAAGAAATATTTCCTTTTTGGCTTGCATGCTTTTCTTCTGAGACCCCAAGGCAGTGAATAAAGAACATTGCAACAACAAGAAAAGCACCACTCCTACATGTCTTGTCATATTCTGCTCACCCCTACACCTGATTTCAAATGTAAATTGCACGGCATTTAGCACTAATGAAAATACTCTAGTGAAGGAAATTGTTAAGATTTCTGGTGCTCCCCTAGGGGTGATATTAAAACCCCCGTTACTAACATCTCACTCTGAGAAGACAAAAATGTGCACCGAGAACACAAAAGCCCTGTTGGCATCTAAATGTG
>NC_081861.1:123184244-123210546 GCF_963259705.1 Myotis daubentonii | reverse complement strand
ACTATAAAACCACACTATTTGCTCCTAAAAGAATAGATCAGCCTTTAAATATTTTAGAAATGAGAAGAAATGTGCCACTTATAAGTGTGAAAATTATACCAACAATTTCCTTTTCATTTTGAAAGTTACATTCTATATGTGTGTTTGCTTATTTGTTTGGCATTCCTCTACATTGCCAACTTATTTGCATACATTGGAACACCCTTAAAGAAAGTTTGGATAAATGATATTGTAGACTCCTGTTTCCTCTTTTATTATATCTAACTTTTTCTGAGTAAAATAATGTTTAAAAAAAAGGTTTTTGGTCCGGCCAGTGTGACTCAGTGGTTGAGTGTTGACCTATGAACCAGAAGGTCATGATTCGATTCCCAGTCAGGGCATATGCCCAGATTGCCAGCTCGATCCTCAGTGTGGGCTATGCAGGAGGCAGCCAATCCATGATCCTCTCTCATCATTGATGTTTCTATCTCTCTCTCCCTCTCTCTTCCTCTCAGAAGTCAATACAAATATATTTTAAAATAAATAAATACAATTGCTTATTGTAATATTGACTTAGACAGCACATCTTTCAACATATGGCTCTTACTAGTAGCTGATGCCCCATGAGTCTAGACTCTAGAGAGAAATGGATTAGCTGTTTTTTTTTAATTTGTAAAAAGTCAGTGGGGCTAATTGGAGCAAATTCGTAGTGGTTGGAATATGAAAAACAAAGAGGAATCCACATTTGCTGTTAGTATAAATGATGGCTGCACTATACTGGGGGTTGATGACTGTCTTTTACCTGTGGATATATATAGACAGATATTCTGTTGTGTGGCCAGTGGAGACAGATGCCATATATGTGTAATACTAAGGGAGATGAGCTCTGTGGTTGTCTGTAGGACTTTAAACATTTCAGCAATATTTCCCTTTTGTGCTGGCTTTTCTTAAGGAAGTTTTATGAAATTCAGCACTTTCACTGTTGAAAGGTTAAAGGTTTCCTGGGAGACTGAGCAGAAAGGTTTCTAAACCTCCATCTTGTTTTTTGTCCTTAAAGGTGTTATGTGACATGCTGATGAAGAAAAGAAGGAGCCAGCAAAATTGGCATAGCAAAATAATGACAAATAATGCCTGGCTTTTGTGATTACAACCAAAGCCATTCAGGCGTACTACAAGCTTTCAGAAAGTCAATAGTTTTAAAAAATGTATTGATTGTTCCCAGGACCCTTAGAGAATGGCCCAGAATTTTCCATTTGATCACAGGTGACATTCTAAAAATAATGAACTTTTTCAAACAGAAAATAATCAACAGAGATGTTAAAAGTACATGTAAAATTTTTGGTGCTTTCATTTGGAAAGGACTATAACAGTAATAAAAGTTAGCATAGGTGTTAACAGCAGTCACAAAATGATTCTTCAACTCCCAAAATAATTTGTTTACCACTAAGTTTGCCTTAATACAAGCAATATAAGAGAAAAGCAAACTTATTTATTTATTTAAATATATTTTTATTGATTTCAGAGAGGGAGAGAGATAGAAACATCAATGATGAGAGAAAATCATTGATTGGCTGCCTCCTGCACACCCCAATGGGGGATCAAGCCAGCAACCCAGGCATGTGCCCTTGACCAGAATCAAATCCGTGACTCTTAGTCTGCAGGCTGACACTCTATCCACTGAGCCAAACCAGCTAGAGCCAAACTTTCATTTTTAGAGAGAAAAATTGATGTGAGAGAGAAACATCTATTGGTTGCTTCCCATACATGCCCCGACTGGGGATTGAACCCACAACCAAGGTATGTGCTGTGACTGGGAATCAAACCCATAACCTTTTGGTGTATGCGATGGTGCTCCAACTGACTGAACTACCTGCCCAAGAGAAAGGCAAACTTTTCAATTCTAAAATGGAACAGCATCTGTTATGAGCACATTATAATGAAAACACACACACACACACACACACACACACACACACACACACACACACACAATACCAGAAGAGTTTTGGAGTCAAACAAGGCTGAGTTCAAAGCCAGGAGTATTAGTAGTATGCCTCCAGGGAGATTTCATCTTTTTGAACCTCTGTTTTCTTCTCTGTGAAATGGAGATAGATAATATCTTCCATGGTGTTTAGTGGGTGCTTAAAATGTTATATTCTATTCCTTTACTTACCCTGAGCATTTGATTATTAGATGTTGGAAGAATTTGTTTCTTGTAAACAGTGTTGGGGAGGAAAATTTTCCCTCTCCCTTTCTAGGTTCTTTGGCTGGCCTAATAATTACATTGACAAAAGACAGATTAACAAGCGAATAATACATTTTACGGGTCCCATAAAAATATGAGATCCAAGGGCAAGTTGGGCATTTGAGGTTTATATGCCATCCTGAGCTAAGGAGTGGGATAAGGGCCTGGGAATTCAAAGGGGAGGAGAGTTATTCACAGGACAATAAAAAGAGCAGATGCTTACCTGCCATACAGAACTGTCATTCAATAAAAGTTATCTCTGGTAATAGCTCTCTGTCTGAGCCAGGCCCCCCATCTAAATTCTTTTAGGTATTTCTTGAGTCTGTTGGGTCTCGATTGCACATTGTGGGGTGGCATATTCTGCTCTCCTTTGTAACAACAAAGAGTTCATCCACTGGGCACTGCAAACAGCCACTTACACTGACACTGGGATGCAGTGAAAGAAAGGAGCATTTATTGTATAGCGCTGCACATTGGAGGATGGGCATTTTGTGCTGGAAGAACCTGAACTCCTCTTTGGTTTACAGACAAGGAGTTCATAGAACAAAAAACTTAAGTCATCATGAGTAAGAGGTTTGGAGTCATGGGTAAAACTGATTGGTGAAGAGTGAGGTAAGGGCAGTAAATTATGATTTCAGGTCTTGAGGTCAGCTTCCACATCCCTCCATTTGGTTTCATGGAGACTTGGCCAGGGGGTCAATTCTGCTTCAGGGCTTAGGAGTTGAAACACAGCTTAGGGCATGAGGTTATCTTCAGCTTAATGAAACCCATACCTTGTGATCATTAGTCAGAGCCTGGTCATTGTTTCTTGATGCCTCAGGGAGTTATTAAATGTGAGGAAAAGGGCCTTCGCTTACAGGGCATGCTGTAAAGAAACTGAATAGAGTTCTGGGGCTACATGTTAAATCAAAATCATACATTAAATTAAGACCCTTGGTTTTACCTTCAACAGCAAACCCTGAAGGCATCTCACCTTTGAGAAAATATCTGCTATTCCATGTTTATATGGAGTGCTCTGGGTTCTGAATGGGAAGCAAAAGGACAGACTGGATGAGTTCTCAGGGCTTCATGGGGCCTGGGTGACTTGTTACTGCAAGCAATGTAGCATCTATTTCTTAATGATGCCTGTGCAGAGAAATGACACACCTCTCCTTTCCACTTTGTGTTTCTGCTTTGGCCTTTATCTCATGGTCTGTCTTTTCTTTAACTGAGCCACCTCCTGCTTAATGTGTTTGCTGCTCTGCACTCCCAGGAACTTATTGATGTGTAACTTTGGATTATAATAAGCTTCAGTGACATATAAAGTGAACATATAATAGGAACTTTCACTTTAATAATTGTTACTCATCAGTATTCCTGCGCAATATTATCCCCAAGCAATTAAATTTCAGAAGAGCACCAGGGAGTGATTTAGTCATGTTAAAGAGTATCTCAGTTCTGGATTTTATCTATGACATCACAGCAATTCTGAGATGGATTCATTTAGTGTCCCTGAGTTGTAGGTTTCATACACATAAAATGGAAGTATTTTCTCTCTCCTAGATATGAATTATAATGAGGGCTAAGCAAATATACTGCAAATAAAAATCAGTATTATGTAAAATAAAACTAAGGCTTTAAACTCTAATTTGAGGCTTTATTAATCAGTTTATGAATTTTTACTTGGGCACCATAAGAGCATAAAACTGTTACCTACCTTGTATATTTTGGAACTAGAAATCTGCAGTTTTTATGACTTTTTACAACTCATTTATTTTGACAAAAATTAAAGGTGAATGATAGAAAAAGGCTTAGGCCATAGGTGGATTGTTGAAATTAACATTTTTAGAGAATGGAGTCCCAGGCTTAATGAAATCATTTTATTAAATAAGGAGGGAGAATCTCATAAGTCATTTGGGAAGCTGTGGGTTTGGTTTCAGACCTACAGATGCTAATTGACTTACAATGGGGTTATGACCAATAAATCCATTATGAGTTGAAAATATCGTAAGTCAAAAATGCATTTAATATACCCAACCGGTGGAACATCATAGCTTATCTTAGCTTACCTTAACCATGTTCAGAACACTCACATTAACCTATGGTTGGGCAAAATCATTTAACACAATGACTACACTGTAGAGTACTGGTTATTTACCCTTGTGATCACGTGGCTGACTGGGAGCTGGGGCTCACTTCTGCAGCCCAGCATCATGAGAGTATCATATTGCATATTGCAAACCCAGGAAACATCAAGATTCAAAATTTGAAGTATGGTTCTACTGAATGCATATTGATTTTGTAGGGGCTCAAAACGAGTCACCCCAAGATGTGTCTTTATGGTGTGCAGATGGTTTTTAGCTAAAGGCAACCAAGACCCTGTGACTCTCAAGAGAAACTTCTGTTGCTTACTACCTAGAAAAAGTTTAAATTAGGGACCTTGCCCATAACAATAGATTATTGGAGAGAACCTTTTTTGATCTATTTCTAGGACCGGGCAAACTTTGAATTGCTGAATATCTGCTCTTATCATTCTGTGTATGACTCCTCCCCCCCACCCCCCCACCCCCACACACTGAAGCTCCAAGGAGTCTTATCTCATCCTTAGCTCAGGATGTCATACATACCATACTTTCCCTTTTTGTCATTGAATCTATCATGTATGTGGGGGTCTCTGGCTCCCATATATGTGGGGTCCCCATATGTATATAATTAAATTTGGTCATTTTCTCTTGTTAATCTGTCTCATGTCTATTTGATTATTAAACCAGCTGAAGGTAGAGACAAGTTTCTTCTTCCCCCACACTTTCATACCATCGTAACATCAAAAATTGTAAGTCAGATCATTAAAAGTCACATTGGGGACAGTCTGTTCTTGTATTACCTGTAATCCTCATTAGCATGTGGAGCTGTAGATGCTGGAAGTATGCCCATGTTTCTTAGTGATCTTCTCTCTAAGGATCAAAGCATGCACTAAAGATATGGTTCTAGGAAAGTCATTTGACCTTTGTTTAAACAGGACTCATGTGATGAAGGATAAAATCTGGCGTTGAGTCTTAGCAAGAACTAGTTCCTTCTACAGACAGTGGGAAATACTGTCTTCCTTTGGCAGAGGGATCTACAGGGCTTTGGGAAGGACATAGCAGAGACTAGAACTTACTGAGTTCTACTGTGTTCAAGGCTCTGAACATCTTTATTTACATATGTCATATTATTTAACTATTCTGACAACGAGCATATTCTGTCCCTGTAGGCAAGCTATATGTGAAGCCAAATTCCAATCACGAAGTCCTGTGGTGAGTATGGGATCAGAACATAAAGAGTTGATTATGTAATATGAATGTTTAATGTTTGTGACAACTTCTCTGTTAAATATATGCCTGCCACACATATCAGAGAAGTATGTCATTGGGTATGGTTTACCTCACCTCTGGGTAGTTCTTGAATAGGTACATTTGCCTTACAGGTTTCTCTTTTCCATGTTTCTGTGGCTGACCACCCACCCCATTCTGATAGACATTGGCCTGAGAGATATTGTTTCTTCAAGATGACTATATTAATGAATTTTTACTGTGAAACAAACAACTTGAAAATCTCTGTGGTTACAGCAACAAACATTTATTTTCAGGCTCCTAGGTCTGTAGGTTAGCAGTGATTCAGCTGATCCAGGTTGAACTTGGCTGGGCCAGGATGGACACCTGGGTTCTGGTCAGGTACTGGTCTATTCCTCTGGTCTTCTGGGGCCATGACTGCTTGGGGTATATTTTCTAATGGCAAATCATGGAAGCACAGAAAAGCAAGCAGAAACATATTTCTTAAGGCCTCAGCTTGGAGCCGTCACACTATCATTTTCCCCGCACTCCATCGACTAAATAAAATCACATTTCTGAGCTCAGCATCAATAGAGTGGGGAAGTATACTCTTCTCAAAGGGGGCGTTAAACTGAAAACACCATAGATGTAAATGCTAAGAGAGGGAGGAGTGAAGAATTGGGAACAATGATCCAAACTGCAATAGTGACTCTGAAGATATGTACTCTATTTAATCTGTTATGTGTTAATTTCATAGTTTAATTCTCAGAGGATTTCGATTTTTGGGGTGACAAAGAAGCATGACATCTTCTTTTTGCCTTCTGTTCTCACCTGCAGGGAGGGGGCAAGGTTGAATCATCTGCTTTGCCTTTGAGCATTTGTTCTGTAAGCCAAACTGACTCTTATCCTTGCCACCAGGTATATTAATTATGTAAACAATTGTGCCAGGGGTCAAAAACCTGGGGGATGCCATACTTGGCCTTATGTCAAGGTAGATTACAAATTCTATTAAATCAATCTTTTCCCTTCCTGCTAAATCAGCCTCATCTGTCTTTACTGAAGTTAATTTATGAGCCATCTTAAGGTGTTAGTGATATTTGGACATCCGTGTTTCTGCTATATTGATTGCTCCTGAAAATGAAGTTGCTCACCTATTTCACCAAATATAGAGATGACTGTTCCATTCTAAAAATTTGTGAAATATATCATATATACAGGAGAGTTTATAAAACAGGTACAGGTCAAGTCTAATTATAAAGCTGTAGATTATAAATATAGCATAACTTATTGATCTATTTTTCTGTTGATGAAAATTTGATTTTTTTTCCAGTTTGGGACTATTATGAGCAATGCTTCTATGAATGTTCTTGTATATATTTGGGGGCACATTTGTGTTTCTCATGGGAGTTTCTCTAAGATACAAAACTGAGTCAAAGGATATGAACAATGAATCAGTTATCTGTTTCTGTGTAACAAGTCAACATAAACATATTGACTCTAAGCAGCCACCATTTTATTTACTCAAATTCTGTGGGTCAGCAATTTAGGCTGAGTTAAGGTAGGCAATTCTTTTTTTATATATATATATTGATTTCAGAGAGGAAGGGAGAGGGTGAGATAGAAACATTAGTAATGAGAGAGAATCATTGACAGGCTGCCTCCTGCATGCCCCACACTAAGAATGGAGCCCACAACCTGGGCATGTGCCCTGACCAGGAATTGAACCATGACCTCCTGGTTCATAGGTTGATGCTCAACCACTGAACAGTGCTGGCTGGGCTGGCAATTCTTTTGCTGGTTTCTCCTGGGCTCATTCATGTGGCTGCAGTCATCCGGAAGCTCATCTAGAATGAAATGGCCCCAGATTACCTCTTTCTGCAAAGTCACATTACAAAAGGGGCATGCCTACAAGACTAGGAAGAATTTGTGATCATGTTTTGCACAAGACACATCTCTAAGTTTGCTAGGTAATGATGAACCACTTCTCAATGTGGTTGTACTTTAAAATGGAAGCACTCATTGGTAAGTGAATGAGAGTTTCCATTGTTCAATTTCTTCCCAGTTTTTGGTAATGTTAGATTTCTAAATTTTGCTGGTCTGCTGAGTATTTAATTAGCAACTCACTGTGGTTTAAACTGACATTTTCCTAATTAGTAACAAAAATGAGCATCTTTCTTAGGATTCTTTGCCATTTGGGTTTCGTATTTTATAAAGTGTTAATGTCCTTAGATAATTTTCCTTTTTTTTTTCTTTTTTTTTTTTTTTTACTGGCTCATGGAAGTTTTCTTTTTATATATATTCTGGATATCAGTCCTTTGTTATAAAATGTGTGGATTATCTTTTACCTCTTTTTATTGTGTCTTTTGATGAACAGAAGTTCATACTTTTAATGTAGTCTCTTTAATCAGTTGTTTTCTTTTGTTAGTGCTCTTTGTGATTTTATAGATTTATTTACAAGAATCCTTCCTTACCCTGATATTATGAAGATAGTTTCTATATTACCATCTAAATGCTTTTAAGTTTTGTCTTCTATACCTATGGTACCTAGAGTTTCTTTTTTAAATATTCATTGGGAACCAAGTTTTGTTGTAACAGTAATTGGTGTTGTAGCTGACTTTTCAATGGGAGAATAATCTTATTATTGAAATTTGAGGGAGTTGTTAATCAGCTTCTTTACTAACTGAAAGATAGGTAAATTAAATTAAATTGAGTTAGGTAAATTAAGGCAACAATATCTGTTTAAATTGCTAAAAATGACATACTTATGTGTCCTGAGGATGGGAATTTTTGAAAGAAGCAAGCCTGGAAGAACCCAAACCCACATGTATCTCCCAGTTGTGTTACTTCAATAAGAACCCTCCTTCTCTTGGGGAAGCATGGCTGAGAGTATGAAGGAAGAAGCTGAGTAGATTTCTTCCTTTTTCTTTCCCACTGTGGAGTAGAGTGAAAATTCTCTTTACTTTGGAGAAACTTGGGTACTAGGGAATAATATTCTCCCTCCATCTCTTCATCACTGAAAAGATAAATCAAATTGAGGAAGTTTATTTAACCCTACTTTACTAATTTGAGTGAGTTCCTTTTAAAACTTCTGAACCAGGCAAGGAAGTAATGAATTTCAGTGAATTCTAGAGTGCATTGTAAAGTGAGCTGAACTAGGTAAGAGTCAGGAAATTTGGATTCTGGGTCCTGGTGCCATTGATAATGTCCAGAAGTCACCTTCATTTTCAGGACTTCAAATTCATCACTTATAAAATAAGAGAGTTTGACTAATTGATCTTTATGGTCCCTTCCATCTTTGACAATTATTCATTCCATTATGATGTTCAGTTGGGTCTATTAAGAGGCAGCATATTTATTTATTTACATTTAAAAAATATTTAAAATATTTTTATTGATTTCAGAGAGGAAGGGAGAGGGAGAGAGAGATAGAAACATCAATGATGAGAGGGAATCATTGATCAGCTGCCTTCTACATGCCCCACACTGGGAATCAAATATTAATATCAGCATTAAATAAGTTGCTCTCTATAAAGGAAATCCCAAGATATCTGTGCCCTGATCAGGAATGGAATCGAACTGTGACCTCCTGGTTCATAGGTCGATGCTCAATCACTGAGTCACACCAGCCAGGCAAGAGGTAGTACACTTAGAAGTCTTGTCTACAGTGGCCATTATTATAAAGGCTTACCTAGCATGGATGGTTCGACATAACTGCTATGATCTTAAATTGATTTTTAATAACAACTTATATGGAAAACAATCATATATTTTTTACATGTAAATAAAAAAGCTCACAGAACAGATCTTATAGAATAAACAAATGGACCTTTAAAAATTTTATTGTAGAAAATATTATATATGTAAAACAATGGGCCTTTTTGTTGTAGCAAAATATCTTTTTTAGATTCTAATAAAATATCAACTTGATCTTTTTTAAAAAAATATATATATATATTTTATTGATTTTTTTTTTACAGAGAGGAAGGGAAAGAGATAGAGCGTTAGAAAGATCGATGAGAGAGAAACATGGATCAGCTGCACCCCCTACTAGGGATGTGCCCGCAACCAAGGTACATGCCCTTGACCAGAATTGAACCTGGGGCCTTCAGTCCGCAGGCTGATGCTCTATCCACTGAACCAAACTGGTTAGGGCTCAACCTGATCTTATCATTGTAAAATAAACAATGATTTTTTTAAAAGTATGAAATTGACAATAAGACATTGTCTCCCTTATCACTTTCCATGTGTTGGAAAGATGATTCAAGAATTCTGGCTTGTGAGTAAAGCTTTTCTGGTGGGCTCTCTGAGGAGACCTTTGGGGCTATAGAGTCTCTTTTTTCTAAGAGAATGGCAAAGCTATAGAACTTGATTAGTGGAGATAATTTTCCTTCATCTAATGATTAAGGCAAGTGAGAGTGCTGTGCCCATTAAAAGCTCAGGCAGTGTGTACCATTTACTAGGGAATATTTGACTAATATGGAAATTAAGTCCCCCTTTAGTATTTAATTTATTGTTTTAAAATAATCATTATATTATTTTGATGCCAATTTATGTACACTACCTGTAACACAAGGTTTAGAATAGATACTCAATTCCAATTTTCTTAGTAATTGAGCACTTCTGCCCTCCTGGAAATCCAAATTTGTGTAAACAGAAGCAGTATGAACTTCTTCTTTGAAAAAAAGAGTTGTTTTTTTGTTTTGTTTTGTTTTTGTTAATCCTCACCTGAGGATATTTTTCTGTTGACTTTTAGAGAGAATGAAAGGGAAGGGGAGAGACAGAGAGAAACATAGATGTGAGAGAGACACATGGATTGGTTGCCTTCCCGCATGCACCCTCACAGGGTCAGGGATCAAGCTTGCAACCGAGGTACATGCCCTTGACCGGGATCAAACCCAGGACCCTTCAGTCCAAGAGCCAACGCTCTATCCACTGAGCCAACCCAGCTAGGGCAGTATGAACTCCGTGTATTGTAATAATTTCTACAGCTACAGTCATTTCGGGGAAGACAAAATTTTTTAAAGTCACTCTTTTGCCCATGAAAATGTTACTCAAGAGTCCTAAAATGAAAAATAAATGGGATCTACTCAGGCTTCTAGATATTATCCAGAAGGGCATATTACTTGGTCAAGGAAACATTATGATGTCATATTAAGAGAATGGCTTTTGGTCTCAGACTGACAAGCTCTGCTGCTAACAAGTTAGTTAACTTTGGTTAATTTATTCAAACTCTAATTCAGTGATGTCAAAATTTAGTGTGCATCACAATGCCTTGGGGGGCTTGTTAAAACAAAGATTGCTGCCCAGCTTGCATGGCTCAGTGGTTGAGCATCGGTGTTGTGGGCTCAATCCCCAGTGTGGGGCGTGCAGGAGGCAGCCGATCCATGATTCTCTGTCATCATTGATGTTTCTGTCTCTTTCTTTCTTTCTTTCCCTTCCTCTCTGAAATCAATAAAAATATATTAAAATAAAAACACACACACAGAAAGACAAAGATACTGGGCTCTACTCACAGAGTTCTGATTTAGTGGTTCTAGGGTGAGGTCTAGAAATCCGCATTTCTAACAAGTGGCCAGTTGCTGCTGCTGCTGCTGGTTCCAAGACCATTCTTTGAGTATCACCACTCAAGTCAGTTTAATAATGATACCTCCTGGAACGATTGTCAGTGTTAAATAAGTTGCTCTCTTTGAAGAAAATCCCAAGGTATCTGACAAATAGGAAATTTTAAATTAATATTCATTTCCTTTCTCCTCTGTCTTGCCTCTTCCAGCAATAAATACCAACGAGATGCTCTGTGGGATTTGACGGAGGAATAGGACAAGAACCCTATCTTAATTTATCTTTTAATTAAATAAGAAAAAAATGAACACACAAGACAATTAAGAAAAATAAGTAGATCATTAAACCATTATGAATGAAATTACTTGCTGTGGTCTAAATGTGTCCCCAAAGTTCATATGTTGAAACCTAATCCCCAAGGTGGGATTATGGCTCTTATAAAAAGGCCCCAGAGAGCTCCCTTACCCCTTTCATTCAGGGGATAGAGCGTCGGCCTGCATACTGAAGGGTCCCAGGTTCGATTCCGGTCAAGGACACATGCCTGGGTTGTGGGCTCAATCCCCAGTAGGGGGCATGCAGTGTGCAGCTGATCAATGATTCTCTCATCATTGATGTTTCCATCTTTCTCTCCCTTTCTCTTCCTCTCTGAAATCAATTTATATATATATATATATATATATATATATATATATATATATATATATATATATATGTATATATATATCCCCCTTTCATTATGTAAGGACATAGCCAGAAGTCTGCGACTTACAAGCGGCCTTCGCTCTAACAAGTTGACACCCTGATCTTGGGCTTCTAATCTTCAGAACTGTAAGAAATCAGTTTCTGTTGTTTATAAGTTATCCAGTCTGGAATTTTGTTATAGCAACCTGAATGGACTAAAACATTACTTTTTATATTTACTTATTGTCACTGGAGGATTCCTGAAGAGGGAGAGATCACTAGAGGCTGATCTTGGGGGAGACCTGTCCTGAACCCCTTCACATACAAGGAATTACCACTCAGCAATACAAAGGAACAAACTGCTAATATGTGCTATATCATAGATGGGCCTCAAAAACACGATGTTAATTAAGGGAAGCCAGACATAAAAGGTCTGTACTAAGTGATTTCATTCATACGAAGTTCTAGAAGAGGCAAAATTAAACCATGGTGGTAAAAATCAAAACTCTGGTTACTATTGTTAGAAGGTGGGGTGAGGATTGATTGTATAGGAATTTGGGGGAATTTTCTGGGGTGCCAGCAAAATTTTTAAGAAATATTTTTATTGATTTCAGAGAGGAAGGGAGGGGAGAGAAAGATAGAAACATCAATGATAAGAATCATGGATCAGCTGCCTCCTGCATGCCCCACACTGGGGATTGAGCCGCAACCTGGGTATGTGCCCTGACTGGGAATTGAACCGTGACTTCTTAGGTCCTAGGTCGATGCTCAACCACTGAGCTGTGCCAGCCAGGCCAGAAATGTTTTAAATTGTGACAGGGATGTGGTTTACACAGGTGTATACATTTGCCAAATTATATCAAAGATTTGTACATTTCATGGTATGTAAATTATAACTGAATAAAAAAATAATAATAAAAATTCCAATGCCCGCATTCCACCTCAGAGATTCTGGTTTAACTGGTCTGGAGTGTATGTGGGCATCAGAATTGAAAAATCTCACCAGGAGATTTTACTGGGCAGCCAGGTTTGAACCACTGGTGTAGGGGGTGAGGAGAGAGACTATGAATGACCCTAGGGGTGGGTAAAGGGGATAGGGAAGGAGTAGTTAGGGGAGGAGAAGCAGGAAAACTCAGAAAGGGTAACATCAAGGAAACCAAGGGAGAAGGGATTTTAAAGAAGAGTCTATAGAGAAAGAAGTACTCTAGAAGTCATTTGGAATGCAAATGAAGCAAATAGTCCACTCTAGGTGATTGGAATAGAAATAGAAACATAAGGATGGAAGCAGACGACAATGGAAAGAAGGAAATCTGTAGTAAGGAAAAGAAAATAGCAGACACAACATAAACTGCAATGACCTTAAACATTGGTCCCTATAAACCCAAATCCCACTGACTTGTATCCTCACAAGGGTGCTGAAATATTCCTATGGAATTCGATGTCCTGACAACGTCCCCTTGTCTGGCCCTGATTCTTGAGGGACAGTTTTTCCTGAGTGTGGGCCTCAGCATAGAGACTCTCTTTTTGGTTTTAAAATTTTTTTTTATTGATTTCAGAGAGGAAGGGAGAGGGAGAGAGAGAGAAAAATTAGTGATGAGAGAGAATCATTGACTGGCTGTCTCCTGCATGCCCCAGACGGGGATTGAGCCTGCAACCTGGACATATGGCCCAGCCAGGAATCAAACTGTGACCTCCTGGTACATAGGATGGTCCATAAGTCAATGCTCAACCACTAAGCAATGTGGGCCGGGCCCACCTCCCTCTTTGGATGGTTGCAGGGGAAGTTTTGAATGTTTGATACAATTTTCCAAGCACTGGATGTCTTTTTGTAAGGCAGTTCCCAACTACAAGCTGATCTCATAGCAAGGACCTTTGGAAGAGAGTTATTATAAAGGTTTTGGAAGGTTTTCTAAGTGTCCTATCATTTCTAAATAACATTGTAAATATTGGCTTCTGTCAACCTTTAACTGCTCACTCCTACATCATGTGTCAGAGTTAAGTATTATTTTCCCCCTAGCCTTTCAGGAAATGGCACAAAAATCTTGCTCTTGTTCTGTTCAGTGGTGAAAAACTCTCAAATCAAAACAAGAGCTAGAAGATTGCATAGCACAGGGAAAAATATATGCATAATAGGGAGAACTTGGAGCTAATGCTTTAAAGTATATATATATATATTTATATATATGATATAAATATATATACTATATACTATATGCTATATGCTATATGCTATATACTATGTAATATATTATATATTATATATATATTATATATCAGAGAGGAAGGGAAAGTGAGAGAGAGATAGAAACATCAATGATGAGAGAGAATAATTGATCAGCTGCCTCCTGTATGCCCCCCACTGGGGATTGAGCCCACAACCTGGGCATGTGCCCTGACCAGGAATTAATGGTAACCTCCTGAGTCATAGGTTGATGCTCAACCACTGAATCATGCTAGCTGGGCAGAGCTAATACTTTTTACTGTGCTTGTGTCATAACAAATCCACAACGTCCCCTTGTCTGGCCCTGATTCTTGAGGGCCACACTCCCTTGAATTAGTTGTGGGTGAACTACCCTAAAAATCTCATGTGAAATTTTCTACAGAGGTCTTTTGGCACAACCACAAGGAAATTTCTATGGAAGCTTCTGGAGAGAAATCCTCTGTGCTCAAACTTCAGTTCTCCCTATGCACTGAAAGATTGATTTGGGTTCTCTAATAGGAAGAAGGATAAAGTATTTCATATATTATGAATTAATGCTTCAAATTCAATGTTCAGTGTCAGAGAAACAGATATCTGCTCATCAATAGCAGTGTGCAAAGACCACAGAAATGTTTGGACAGCCTGTGGCCTATCAAATATTCTTACCTGAGTCACATCACTCTTGCTGGGACAGTTAACACAGCAGGCGGTCAGAGTAATGAGCTCTGCCTGGTGTCCCTGAATTTCATCTCCAGCATGCTTGTTGTATTAGCAAGCTGGTGTGTCCAGCAACAGCGGAACAGAACAACAATAAGCAGACCCGAAAGAAATTTGCCTGCTTGACGGTGATAAATTAAGGTACTGCCACCTCCAGCAGAGTGATGGGCCTTGAAGCAATATTTGCTTGAAAGCTTTGGCTTTAAGAAGTTTCTAAAGTGGAGCTCTATTTTCTGCCAGGAGTGGGATTTTCACACAGGGAGGAGACATTCTGGTGAATAAGATCCCAGGTTTTTCTCCTATACTTCTGTTACTCAGCCCACACTGCCTGCCTCTTCCCAGCCCTGCAGACACAAAAGGAGGTCGAAAAATTTGTTTTATGGCCTATTGCTTATTTATATCACACCATAGCCTTTCTGTAAAAAATAATATGCTCAAAGTGCAGATCTGTTCGAGGGGGAACTAAATATTGAAGATTAAATTTTTTTATATAAGAAAATGAGAAAGGGAAACTACTGCCTGGCTGGCAGGGCTAAGTGGTTGAGCATCCACCTATGAACCAAGAAGTCATGGTTCCATTCCTGGTCAGGGCACATGCCCAGGTTGCAGGCTGGATCCCCAGTGTGGGGTATGCAGGAGGCAGCCGATCAACAATTCTCTCTCATCATTGATGTTTCTATCTCTCTCTCCCTCTCCCTTCCTCTCTGAAATCAATGAAATACATATATATGAAAAAAAAAGAAAGGAAAGCCACTGGCTCAAAGCTATAACTATAAAATTTTAGATTTTACTTTATTATTTTTTCAAATGTGGACAGGGAATAGCAGGTTCTTTGGTGCATGATAAAGTCTAATATTGGTGTGAGGGTCAACTTCATTGCAAATTCTATTCATGGTTCTTGGAAGATGGTATGCTCTCCTCATTTATATGATTCTACGTCCTGAAGGCAGGAAATATGGGCAGTCCTGCTTTTTTGGAATCAAATAGGTAGTAGGATAAAAGGAGAAGGGAGAGTTAAACTTAGGTGACCTTGGGAAAGTCATATAGCTTTTGGTTCGTCACTTGTCTATCTTCCTTAAAATATTCTTAATTCTCACTTCTGATTCATGGGGTAAATATTTCATAATAGGAAGAAATCCTTGGGCATCTAAACTAAGAGACTATAAATCATCAAAGAGCATGTATTTCTAGGTGTGTGATGGGATTGAACTTAATGTTTGTTTGTGGTCTGAGAGGTATTATTCTAATGGTATAAGAATTTTGATTAATCTTTATTTAATAATATATTTTTCTGTTAGGTTTTTTTGTTTTTGTTGTTGTTGGTTTTTGAAGCATTGTCTGGCTGCCTCTTGATCTAAAGCCCAATATACTGGCATGTCCCATTTCCTCCATGGAGCTTTTTGAACTGACTAGCACAAAATTACCTTTTCTTCTTAATTGCTACATGACTTAGAATTGTCCTGCCTTTCCCCAGCTGTCCATTCAGCTCTACCTGCAGTGGTTCTCAACCTTCCTAATGCCAAAACCCTTTAATACAGTTCCTCATGTTGTGGTGACCCCCAACCATAAAATTATTTTCGTTGCTACTTCATAACTATAATTTTGCTACTGTTATGAATCATAATGTAAATATCTGATATGCAGCATGTATTTTCATTGTTCATGACCCACAGGTTGAGAACCGCTGATGGATACCCATCTACCTGAATGATAAAACTGCATTATATGCTCTTTGGTAAAAACAATCAACTCTCCCTCTGTATTTTCTAGTTTCCATTTCTAACACAGAGCTCACACAGGTACATCTGACCTGATTTGATCTGATTCTAGATATGTACCTGGATTATTCATAACAAGTCCCTTTAAGCTGCACCTGATTTTATGTTAATGGTGACTTTGAGAAGGCCCCCAAGGATGGGAGTTGGGTTACCAGGGGAACCAACAGCTTGATTAAAAGGTTAGAACTTTCAGCCCCATCTCATGACCTCCTGGGATGGGAGAGGCCTGAAAGTTGAATAAGTCATCATTGGCCAATGAAGCCTTCATAAAAACCAAAAAGGACTGGGTTTGGAGAGCTTTGGGTTGATTTACAAGATCACATCTATATGCTGGGATACCCCAAACTCATGGGGATGGAAAGAAACTCTTGTGCTTAAGACCTCACACTATGTATTTTCTCACCTGGCTGTTCATTGGCATCCTTTGTAATAAACTGGTAGGCTAGGCCTGACCAGCATGACTCAGTAGTTGAGTGTTGACGTATGAACCAGGAGGTCAGGGTTCAATTCCCAGTCAGAGCACATACCTGGGTTGTAGGTTCGACCCCCAGTAGGGGCTGTGCAGGAGGCAGCTGGTCAATGATTCTTTATCATCACTGTTGTTTCTCTCTCTCTCTCCCTCTCCCTTCCTCTCTGAACTCAAAAAATATATATTTTAGAAAATAAAATAAAACAAATAAGCTGGTAAGCTAGTAAGTAGATTATTTTCCTGAGCTCTGTGAGCTGCTCTAGACAATGAATGTAACCCAAACAGGGCATCATGGTTACCTTCGATTCATAGCTGGTTGGTCAGAATCACCTGCATTTGTGGTTAGCATCTGAAAGGAGGGTGAGGCAGTCTTCTAGGCCTGAACACTTAACCTGTGGGAGTTGATGCCATCTCCAGGTAGACAGTGTCAGAACTGGGTTTAATTGTAGGACACCTAGCTTGTGTGAAAGAATTGCTGGATGTGTGAAAAATCCCACACATCTGGTGTCAGAAGCAAGAGTGTTGTAATAGAGTACTGAGGCTAGAGGAGACACATAAGAATGTGTTTTCTTCTAATTGTCTCTACTACAAACCCTAAAGTTTACAATTTTACCTCTTAGACTTCCATCTTCCTTGCATGATAATTAAGATTTTGGAATCACTTTCATCAAAACTTTACTCACTCCTTTAATTCTCAAAGAGCTCTTGAAATCTCATATTTAAAACAGAGCCTTGTTTTAGTGTGTTTCTAGGTGAGTCACACAGGCAAAGATGACCTTCTGTGTTGTTCAGTAAGCAACACTTAATCTCTATAGAATGACAACAATTCTTACCTTGTATCCCCCCTATTGTGATAGTTAAATATTTAAGGACAATGTATTGAATTCATGTCAATATGAATATTCCTCATTTAAAAAAATGTAAATTTCTAGAGGAGATAGATGGTGTATGTGGTTATTATATCACTCGCTGTGGGTCTGAATTATCATCTGAGGAGGTTGAATACAGTTGGCAGCAGACTCTGAGTTTCTTATGTTCAGTTCTATCTTTGCTTGGTTAGACAGTCTGTATGTTTTATTTTATTTTTACAGAAATGATTTGGAGTAGAACTAGAAAGTGAACATTGAGAAACTGCTCTTGAGCAGGAAATATATTTTTCCAGAAACCACAACATCTTATTAAATCTGACAAGAGTGTGCTGGAATTGAAGCAGGCTTTTCCTGGCCACTTCATACTGGCTCTATCTGCCTTTCCTGAACTCATGAATTCTGTGTTTTAGTGCTTGAGCACAGACTACTTCACTCTGTCCTATTGCTATTGCACTTAAGTGTCTGGTTTTCTCAAGTAGGTTCCAAAATTGTTGAAGAGGGGGACTCTTGTATTGACATTCTCTTTGTCCCCTTCTTGTCATTCCCTGTTACAGCACAGCAGATCTTTTAAGACTTCACTGTGAGTGAAATGAGTTAATGAGAGGAAGAGGAGGTATAATAAAAAAGTATAGCCCTATCAGGTTTGGCTCAGTGTATTAGAGCATCAGCATGCGGATTGAAGGGTCCCAAGTTCGATTCCAGTCAAGGGCACATGCCCGGGTTGCAAGCTGGATCCACAGTAGAAAGCATGCAGGAGACAGTCAACCAATGCTTCTCTCTCATCATTGATGTTTCTATCTCTCTTTCCCTCTCCCTTCCTCTCTGAAATCAATAAAAATATATTAAAAAAGAGAAGTATATGATATGCAACAAGAGTTCTCCCATCCTCATTCTGTTACTTTCTTTAGATATGAGAATATTCTTTTCTCCCATCATTCCCTTTGAAATTTCACCTAATCCATCTCTCTCTCTTTAGACATTCCTCTTACAAATCTTTTATCACCTGCTCTAACTTTTAACCCCATGCAGTCTAGGACTATCATTCTGAATGAAATGCTAAGATCATTTTGTATATGTAGTCCTTTCTGAATAGCCAATTTCCTTAAAAGAATTTCATTAATTGATACTGGCTTTAGGGAACCTAGAATTGGACCCCACAATTTAGAGGGCTCCAATCTGGTCTTCCTTCAACTGTGCCCTGTCTCATGGGGAGAAGAGTCTGTGTGACCAAGGGGCCTGCCTACTCAGAACCTGTATACCCTCTTGTATACCCTGGACCACAGAGGGCCTGTTGTAAGAGCTCTGCACCTGCACTGAGGGCCTGCATGGTCATCTTCCCCAAGTCCATCCTCTTGAGGGCAGATGATGATACCAACATGTACACATAAGCCCAAAGAGTAGCCAAAAGGTGACTGGAAGGGTTTAGGGCAGACCTGAGGTGTGAAGGCTAGGGTGTCTACATACATGTGAAAATTTGCCACATGCAGTGGGGAGAAATCAGGGGAAAGAAAAGAGTAGGACATGGGCTTTCCCATGTGGCATGTTCTTGTTCAAGGACTCGGAGAATTTGAAATTGAAATCTGTGCTTCCAGGTTGTTAGAAAAACATCTGATAAGTGAGCCTCCATCTCTACTGTTGCCTCAATCCCCCAAATGTTAGGGAAGGATCTGTCAGCAATAATCCAAAAATTATGTGTGTTTTTTTCTTTTTTTTCTGCCTGTGTTTTTTCTAGTTAAATGGTGGTCACAAATACTACTTTAAAGTAAAAACAGGGTTCTGTGAAGTTTGTGTTTATTTTTATTTTTTATTTCAAATAGGAAGGGAGAGGGAGAGATAAAAACATCAGTGATGACAGAGAATCATGAGAGAATAATTTGTCAGCTGCCTCCTGCACACCCCACACTTGGGATCGAGTCCACAACCCGGGCATGAGCCTTGACCAGGAATTGAACTGTGACCTCCTGGCTCATAGGTAGATGCTCAACCACTGAGCCATGCTGGCTGGGCTAAAGTCTGTATTTAAACAAGTAATTTTGGCTTCATTGCAGGATAACTTATGAAAATAATGAACTTACATGACTTCCAGTGGTAATTTGGTCATTTGTGATCAGTGATTGAGAAAAACAAATGATTTATTCCATTACATTATTTTGGAATTTTAGGTGGTTTGATTTCACTGACATTTCTTGTGCATGTTAAAGAATGAATTTTTAGCAACATGCAAAAGAAACCTACTGTACCTGTGATATTTAAAAAGAAGCAAGAAATAATAACTCAGGCAAACACAAGGAGAAAGGAAAAGACAAAGCAGGAGGTGCCATTTACTAAAAATGACCTAGTGACAATGTGGTTCACTCACCTTGACTGGAAAGCACTATGAAAAATCTCTCAGTTCTAATGTTAGGTCCAGCTATACTTAAGCAGTTATGTTGGTGACCTTCCTGTTCAGTAGTTGTTACAAAGTTAGTCTCACTCAATTGAATTTTTATTATTATTTTGTCCCTGTCCTCGACTTTTAGAGAGAGGAATTTTTCCCCTTCTTCCAATGCATTAATTTTTCCCCTAGCACATTTGAACTATGTTATGGCATTTTCACTGGGTTCTTTCACTCTAAACTGGAAAGCATTGTTGTTGATTTATCTTCTTTGTCTTTTCAAACATTTCACTCATCTTGACATTTGCAGAAAGCTTCAAAGGTTTGTCTTCTATTAGTAATATTACATTGCAATTCATAACTTTCAGCAGAGTTTGAATAGGATGCAGAAAATTACTAGAATACCTGAATTTGGCATTTGGTAGCTGAACGATGCATTGTCAACAACTTTGGCTTTTTGTTCTGTTCAGTGGAGAAATAAAATCACTCTGAAAATATCCCTTCATTTCTATAGAACAAATATGAATAGACAGTATTTGTGGTATTGGTTTCGATTTCTATACATCTCTGGACTTTTTATGATAGGCCTCTATGCCTAGTGATTCAGCCATCTTTTGATCCTTCCCTCCTTCCAGCTCAACATGGACCTTCTCACAAAATGGTATTTAAATTAGACAAGCAACCTAGAGAAATTGATGTTACATAAATAAAATATTCATAGAAATATTTTTTGTTTTAACAAAATATTGGGAATAACCTAAAAATCCTTAAGTAGGAAAAAACTTATTATGATATAGTCATACAATGTAATAAAAGACAACAGTGAGAAGGAGCTCACTAAACCTACATGCATTAACATGGACAGATCTCAGAAGCACATGGAGAAAATGCAAGTTGAAAAAGTAGGCACATGGTATTCGTGGCCAGCACTACTCCTGTTCCTTCATACCTACTTCCTCTCTCCTGTGGGGAACATGGGGGGATTTTATTTTATTTTATTATTTTTTAAAAATATATTTTTATTGACTTCAGAGAGGAAGGGAGAGAAGGAGAGAGACAGAAACATCGATAATGAGAGAGAATCATTGATTTCCTGCCTCCTGCACAAACCTGGGCATGTGCCCTGACTGGGAATTGAACCATGACCTCCTGGTTCATAGGTCAATGCTCAACCAGTGAGCCATGCTGGCTGGGCAACATGGGAAGATTTTATTTCCATGTTCCCTTTAAGTGGCCACATGACATGCTTTGGTTAATAAAATGTAAGCAACAGTAATGTCCATCATTTCTCAGAAGCATTTACATGTTGTTTGTTGGTACAGGACTCTCTTCTTGTCCCCGTTCTCTGGTGACTGGAGGTGCATGTTACATAGAGGTGTGATTTGAAGTCACCCTACAGGGAACAGCTACCCGGAGGAGTTGCCCAGACCTGTGGCGGAATTGGAGTAAGTGAGAAATACCCTTTGTTGTTTTAAGCCACTGAGATTGTTCTACCGAGAGTTGGGGGAGTTGGAATGTTTACCAACCAACCTCCATTCCTCCCTGCCACTTCCAGACTGCCCAAGCTCCATCACTGGATGAACCCTCAGGCATAGGAATGGATGCACTTGGCTGGTTTAAGTGAGACGCCTTCAGTGTACCTATGAATTGTTTATTGCAGCTCTGGCTGAAATCAGAGGTGGATCCAGGGAAAACGGAGTAGCCTCTGCTGTGGGATCAGACAGCCAAAGGTGCTCATGTACAAGTTATCAGTAGCCACAGATACATTTTTTTGTTAACACTTTTTTTTTGGGGGGGGTGTAATTATTGTATTTTAAAAATGTCAAGGAAAGAATGACAGGTGAACATGGAGGAACACAGTTGAAAGAGGAAAGAGAAAATCACAGAAAAATGGAAGGTGAAGATTAGACAATAGTGATGGGAGGAGAGAGTAGAGAGTGGGAAGGTGTTGGTTCTCATTTCTTAGTATATTTTTTAAAATCACCAATTAAGAAATGAGCTGTTTCTTCTTAGACACTTTTCCAGCATTTGTGTGTGAATGTGTCCAGGAGAACTATAACAAGTTATATATGGCCTCCAGCATCAGAAGAGTTTTCAGAAACTCAATAGTGAGCACAACAGATCGGCATGCCTTTCTATTAAGTTAAACTTTATCTTAAACCGGTGGAGCCAGATATCTTTTGGACTTCATAATTTCTTAGAGTTAGAAAAATAATATGGTTCAGATATTTTATATTACCTAACATTCCAGGGGAGTCTGGAATCATATCACCTAATCAAATGCATTTATGCAGTAAAATATAGAAATGTTCACACCAAGAGGAATAAAGAGACTATAATTAGCTTCTTATCAGTTTAGACCAGGTTTTGCTGAGTTCAGGTTGGGTACTGTTTGTCCAGCAATAGAGTTATTAGAGTAAAATTTTTATTTTTAGGGCCTAATGGATTTTGTAATTGGGAATAAGGAAATACAGACCTATTTCAAACTGTTCTTTAAAGTTACTATAAGAAATAACTTAACTAAGAACTATAGTGTGGTGGCCAGCCTCCTTAGTGATTCTCATTTCCACACTGAATAAGGTTGATCTGTGTGTATCTAAGAGAATATTATAGAAAGACCAAGTGTGACTTCTGCCTTGCCCTTTCTCTTGGATCACTAGCTCTAGGGAAGCCAGCCACCATAACATGAGGATGCACAAACAATTAAGTACATGCATGAGGAACTTTAGAAGCAGATGTTCCAGCCCTAGTCAAACCTGAGGACTATAGCCTTGGCCAACATCCTAATGAAAAACCTTAAGCCAGAACCACCTGGCTAAACTGTGCCCAGATTTTGACCCACAGAAACTGTATAAGATAAGGGTTATTGTTTTAAACGCCTAAGTTTTTTTTACACAGCAATAGATAATTAATGTAAGTTTTGGTATCTGGAAATAGAGTGTCCCCATAATAGCAAAAAACAAACAAACAAAAACCAAAAAAACAAACAAAATAAAAACAACCCTACATGTGGGAGTGGCTTTGGAACTAGGTGATGGGTGAAAGCTGGTGGATCTCTAAGGGAGTGTTCATGAAATCCAGGCATGTGAGTAAAGTACTTGAGAAGCAGGTCCTCTGGCCCCAGTCAAGCCTTCAGGCAACCACAGCCCTAGCTCACTTCCTGACTACAACCTCATGAGAGACTTGGAGTCAGAACCACCCAGGTAAGATTTTCCACAATTCCTGATCTACAGAAATGTGTTTAATAATAGATAGTTATTGATATTTTCAGTGGTAAAGTTTTGGGGTAATATGTAATACAACAATAGATGACATATATATATATATATATATATATATATATATATATATATATATATATATATATCTTTGAATATATATATATTCAAAGATATATAAACTGATACATAGAAATCATGGACCTTGGGGGAAATTCTCCAATAGCTACAAATTATGGTTACTAAATTTTTTCTTTCTGTTGTCAAGAAAATATTTACCACATTTGCTTATAATAGGTATAGTTTTATAAAGCTCAGTTTTATTACTTCTAGGTCTCAGATGAAAAAATATTGAAGCTCATTCTTCTATTGAGAGTCAGCCTACAAAAGCTGATGATTTTAAGAGAAACATTCTGTTTTCAAAATGACTGTTACTTTTTGTGCAGGCTGTAGTTTCCTTTCTCTTCAAGATCAGAAACAAAACTGAAGCAAACAAACAATACCTCTGTATTCTCAAGATAACTAAAATGGAAAAAAAGCTTCATTAGAAATTCAGTAATTAATTATCTGAATTCATAGCTCCATGCCTGATACAAATCCCATGCTTTGAAAAACATTTTTTAAAGTCAATTTTTTTTAATTGATTGCAGAGAGGAAGGGAGAGGGAGAGAGAGATAGGAACAGTAAGGATGAGATAGAATCATTGATTGGCTGCCTCCTGCACACCCCCTACTGGGGATTGAGCCCACAACCCCTGACATGTGCCCTGACCTGGAATTGAACTGTGACCTCCTGGTTCATAGGTCTATACTCAACCATTGAGCCATACCAGCTGGGCGACATTTCTTTATTAAAGTTGTATAGGGTCAGGACTTTGTAGGTGTGCTAAGATTTTGAAATACAAGGGCAGAAAACTTTTCAGTAACGAGCCATATAACATTTCTGGCTTTGTTGGCCATACACTTTCTGTCAGAACTACTCAACTTTGTCTTTGTAACACTAACAGCAGCCATTGACTGTATGTAAACGAATGATCATGGCTATGTTCCAATAAAACTTTGTTTATAAAAAGGTGGCAGACTGGATTTTACTCATGGGCCTTTGTCTGCCAACCCTGTAGTACACTGTAAACATTTTTTTTTTAAACACAGAGCAGTTAATAGTTCTTTTCACTTCATTAAATTCAAAAGATGTTTCAGACATATCCCATGACATACTTAGGGAAACTCTGATTATGCGATGTACATAATGATAAAACTTGCAAAATATGTTTGAAGGAATAACCAGAGGGACAAGTTTCATGTATGAAATAGGTATAGTGATGCTGGATACTTAACAAACAAAAAGATCCCTCACATTCTAATATTTGTCACTCTAGAGCAGTGGTTCTCAACCTTGGCTGCACATTAGAATCACCTGGAAATCGTTTGCAAAACCTGATTTCTGGGCCTCATCCTCCAGAAATTCTGTTTCTTTGTTACTAATGTTGTGGCCCCACCCCATAACAAAGAAACAGAATTTCCTTTTGGGGGTCGAACGACCTTTTCACAGGGGCAGCCTAAGACCATCGGAAAACACATATATAATTACATATTGTTTTTGTGATTAACCCCTATGCTTTAATTATGTTCAATTTGTAACAATGAAATTGGGGGTCACCACAACATGAGGAACTATGTTAAAGGGTTGTGGCATTAGGAAGGTTGAGAACCGCTGCTCTAGAGAAAGGACAATTTCTCAATAACCCAGGCTTTTGAGGTATTTAACTTACATCATGAACTATCTTTTATCTTTCTCCAAACCCAGTAAGTTTAGACTTATGATCATTTGTGCTTCTCTAAAGAACATTATCAGTCAAACTATAATTTGGTGGAAGAAAATGCTCCATATTTGTGAAGCTAGTAATTCCTTATATTCGTGTAGCATATTCCAGGTTTACACAGTGATTTCTTATAGATGATTTTATTTACGTCTCAAAATAGGCAGAGCAGTAATCTAAAAATCTAAGAAACTGAATTACTACAGTCCCCCCACCAAGGTGTTATAGATTTCAATAAACTAATATGAACAGAGAAAAAGAATAAAACTGCCTACTTAGTGTTGTTTTCATGTGCTCGGGAAAATTTATAGTAACTGGCACTTTCTAGCTCAAAAGCAAAAGAACAAGGTTTCCTTAGGGCAGAGCCAATGATTCTCTGACCTGTCACTCTAGCAAGTCACTCTGATCTAAGTAGGATTCAACTTCTGACCTGTGAAAAAGAGGTCTTGAAGTTTCTGATGAGAGTTATTTTCAGTGACATCCAATTTAGGTGCTGTTGAAATGAGCCCAACCAGACAATTGGAAAAGTGTACTAGTATAAGGACACCCACCAATGAAAGAGTAAAAAAAAAAAATAGAGTGATAGAGGGGTTTCTAAACTGGTTGGCCATGGAAAACTAAAGCTAAGATCTCAATTCACATATATAATAGATATAAAACCACACATTTTTAAGGATGAACTTTGTATATATTACTTTTTCTTCCAGTCATTTAAAAATACACACAATATATAATTAACTATACACACATATAGATATATACATAAATGGATAGTTTGAAATATGATTACATAATTAAAAATAAAATCCAGTATGTGATGGTTTGCTCCTGCAGAGAAAGGTATAAAATTTTTGTTTATTTGTTGAAACACTTACATGAAACAGGAAAGTTATGGCTGATTTTGATGCCATTTTCTGCCTCTGCAGCAGAGGCCTGATTAGAGAGTGATGCTGCAATCCTAGTTTGGCCAACCATATCCATGAGTCAGGGAGTTGAAATCTAAAAACATTATATTGTAAAATTGATCATTTCCTTCAATACATATAAATGGAATGGTTTCTATTTCCTGGCTCCTGATAATAGAAAAGGAAAACATATATTCTG